>NW_026058702.1:0-5370 GCF_023721935.1 Panthera uncia
TTGACACCACCGACATTGACAAATGCTACAAATAAAGACTCCCCCCCACCCACCCAACCCTCCCACCAGAAAGCCAGTTGTTAAATAACTACCAGCACACCACTGCCTGGGGGGCAGGATACCCCGAGCCATTGGACACTACAATGAGCCCCTGGGAAAGAGCCAGAGGAGTCATGGAAGGGGCTGTGGGTAGAGCTAGCCTGACCTGCGTCCGTCTTCCTCCCCTCCAGCCCTACTGCAGCCCTGTGCCTGGACCACTAAGGTTGCCTCCTGACTGGGGTCCCCACACCCCCTCAGCACCCTCCAATCTCCTCTCCACCAACCTGGCATGCAACAAACCCTAGGCCCCCCCTGTTAGGATGAAGGCAAATCCATCAGGTTCTGCAGGCTCTGGCTGGTGCCTTTCCTCCTGCTCTTCCTCTGAGTCCTTCCCAGGCTTATTTGTACGGTTCGTTCCTGCCTTAGGGCACCTGTTTCCTCTGCCCAGGCCACTCTTCCCAGTCTCCACACCACTTCCCAGGGCAAACTCCTGATCTGCCTTCCGATCTCAGTGTTCCAGAGGGGAGAACTTCCCTGACCTCTCACCCCACCTTGGGGAACAAAGCTTATCACCATTTTTATCTTTTTGTGTGTATGTGATTTGTTTCAAGCCTTTCTCGCCCACAGAGATGGTAATAAGCTTCAGGAAGGAGCTAGGGTCTGGCTTGCTCAGCTCTGACCTGCAACAGAGGGCCTAGAACATAGTTAGGTGCCTGGTAAATATGTGCCAAATGGATGAATGAATGAACGAATGAGTGATCCAGTTGCAACACTGACTTTTGGGAGTAAGGGACTGCTTTTAAATCCAGTGGCAGGAGGGGCTATGTTGAAGTCAAGGCCTGAGGGCAGAGTCAGAGTCTAAGTCCCTGTCCTACCTTTTGAGTCACTGGGTGACCTGGGAGCCTCTGTTTCCTCTTCTGTAAGATGGGATCATAATGACAGCCATGTGCTTGGCCTAAATCCAACGTTGCTGCGAGAGCAAATGTTCCAAGGGACGTGAGAGACTTCTCTGAACGGTCCAGCCAAGTCAGGAGGGAGCTTGGGTTTAGATCCCGGTGCGGCTGCTTCGTCGCTGGGTCAGGTGGCAGAAGGCACACCATCTCCTTCCGTCTCCTCAGCTGTGCGCTGCAATCCCTACCTCACGATGCAGTGGGAAGGCCGATCGCTCAGCCCCAAGTCTGGGATGGCGTGAGCCTGGGCTCAGTGGATGGTCATAGTGACTAGGATCTTCCACTCCCAACCCATTTTATACAGGAGCGGGGTGGGATTGCTTATTGAGACACCAAAGAATGAGTTTATGGTGCGTGTTTTTACGGTGCGCCTGGACCAGGAGGGTGGGCCAGAGTTTGGGGAGAGGCCTCCCTGAGCATCTTTTCTGCGCCAGGCACAGCGCATGCGGGGAGCAGCTGGACATCTGGGTCTGCCTTAGGTGGTTCCTTCCACAGGAGCAGCTCAGGAAGAAGGTGAGGCTGACCACAGTGGCAGCATCTGGGCAGGAACCTGGTGGAATCGGGATGTTTATGCAATGTGGTTGAATAGGAATAGCACAGCGGGTGCTTAGAGCTCAGCTTCAAGACCACAGGAAACTAGGGCTTCCCACTTAAACAGGCCATGCTGAGCATTTGACCGGAGTGTGGGGGGAGGAAGATACCATATTCTGAGCACCTTCCACAGGCCAGGTTCCGTGTCTCCGGGATAGGGGGCTAGACCCTGGGGGGAACGTGCCCTTGGCTGTCTTCTGGGAGGGGAGGGGAACAACAGGGCCCAGGGCCCCGGACACTCTCCCCCAAGTTTCTGCCACTTTAGAATAGAGGTGGGGACCTCTGTGTGCTTTGGGCAGAATAATATTATTAGGAATAATATTAGCTATA
The DNA here is from genome assembly GCF_023721935.1 of Panthera uncia. Taxonomy (NCBI): domain Eukaryota; kingdom Metazoa; phylum Chordata; class Mammalia; order Carnivora; family Felidae; genus Panthera; species Panthera uncia. The sequence continues at coordinate 1,911 of NW_026058702.1, forward strand.
ATTTAATGAGGGGCTATTACATGCCAGGGAGATTTCATTAACTCATTTAATCCGCAAAACAGCCCTGTGGCTGGGTCTCATGATTATCCCCATCTACAGAAGAGAAACTGAAGTCCTAAAAAGCTAGCTTCGATTCCTCTGGCACCTCTCCTTTCTTGGAAAGGAGAGCTATATTGTTGGGGCTCTTTGGAACATCGACCCAGAGTCACATAACGACTAAGGGAAGAATGATTTGGTTGGGAAGTCCTCCCTTGTGTCTACCCTACGTCCTCCAGGCTGCAGTGAGAGCTTGACATTCTATAGCTTCTCTGGGCCAGGCAGTGGCCACCCCCCCTACCATGCAGCCTTGGCCCCTCCCCTGTTGAGGGTCAGGAGAGGGGTGGTTCTCTTTTGTCCCTCAGGCCTCTGGGGAGCGTACTTACCCCAGAGAGGCTGGCTGAGGTCATGGGTCTGTGCCCCCTCCCCAGGCCAGCCTGGCCGTGCCTGCAGTCCTGTCAATCAGGTGCAGCTGGCTCAGCAGCTAGCCTTTTCTTTCCTAAATTAAAAGGGCTTGTGATTCCTGATTGAATTAAAGGCGGGCAGGTCAGCTCTGAGACCAGCAGGGAGATTTCAATCACAGGAAACTGGAGGCGGTCAGGGTGGGCAGGAGAGAGAAACAACAGACAAGGCTGGAGGCAAGAGTAGGGGTGCCCCCAGGACACCACTGCTTCTCTCCCAGGCTAGACCTCAGCTAAGCACCCACTTCCCACAAGACTTTTGAGCATATTAGTTTGAGTTAGAGACATTTCATCCTCCCCCTTGCCCCTTGTACAGTAGGCAACCTGCACCACTGTGCTAGACAGGCTTGCTTGCCCCTGTATGGGTTAAATACCGTCAGAAAAGTGAATTCCTCAGTGCCTCTCATTTCCCATTGGCAGTAAGTTCTTTCTGGCTTCTCTCCTAAACTCAATGTTGGACCTTCAGGAGACAAGAAGGATGCAACTTTTTGCTTTGGAGTCCTAAAGGTCAGTTACTCAGCCTGCTTTTCCTCCATCTCTGGAATGCTAGAAGCCCCTACTGCCTTCCTAGAGACCTGGAGAGACTGGAGAGAGGATTGCAGTGAACATCAAGAAACCTCAGTTCTGGCTGTGTGCCCTGTGGAAAGCCCTTTTTTGCCCTGGGACTCAGTTCCCCATCTGTGCAATGGGCAGCACAGCCCTTACAGAGTTTGCCAAAGGTCTTGCCTCCTTGGATAGCCACGGTTAGGATGTGCCTTCGTGCCTGGGCTGGCAGTGAGCCCACCTTATGTAACTATGAGAGTCCCCCTCCCCCACCAAGGGGCAAGTCAGGAACGGCAAGGGTAGATGTGGAAGCCCTGGATTAAATGCCCTGTGTCTTCCAAGGACGGCATGAAGAAACAGGCATTACCCACGGTAGGCGGGAATAGGGTTAGACATCAAGATGAACCGTCTTCCCGAGTGAGGGTGGTTTCTGGAAATAGATCATACAAAAGCCTTCTCCCTCTCTCGCTACCCCCACCCCCTCCGCCCCCGTGATGTCTCCATGGGGGGAGCCTTAGATATAGGGGGTCACACTGAAGCTGCTGGGACTGAGGTCAGACCCGAGAGAGGACCTAGGAGTGAAGGGCTAGATAAGGCAGGTGGCATACATCAACAAAGGAGGGGTGCCGTGGGGCATGTTTAAGGAACTGGGGTGGTGGTGGGGAGCTCTGAGCCTGGGACCAGAGAGCAGGGTTCTCCTCTCGTGCCTCACTGGCCCTGAGCGGACCCTTTCCCTCTTCTGCAGAAGGGAGCTACTGATGCCGTCCTAGCAAACGAGGCCGGCTCGGGCTGCCAGTGGCAGGGTGAAAGGTGGCTTTTCCCTATAGATTTGAATTTTGTAGACCCTTCAAAAATGTAAGCGATATTCAGGGTGCCTGGGTAGCTCGATCAGTTAAGCGTCTCACTTTGGTTCAGGTCATGATCTCACGGTTTGTGTGTTCAAGGCCCGCGTCGGGCTCTGTGCTGACAGCGCGGAGCCTGGAGCCTGATTCAGATTCTGTGTCTCCCTCTCTCTGCCCCTCCCCCACTCATGCTCGCTCGCTCTCTCTCTCTCTCTCTCTCTCCTCTCTCAAAAATAAACACTTAAGGGGCGCCTGGGTGGTTCAGTCGGTTAAGCATCCGACTTCGGCTCAGGCCACGATCTCGCGGTCCGTGAGTTCGAGCCCCGCATGGGGCTCTGGGCTGATGGCTCAGAGCCTGGAGCCTGCTTCCGATTCTGTGTCTTCCTCTCTCTCTGCCCCTCCCCCGTTCATGCTCTGTCTCTCTCTGTCCCAAAAATAAATAAACATTAAAAAAAAAATTAAAAATAAATAAATAAATAAATAAACACTTAAAACAATGTAAGCAATATCTTATGTTTAATGCCGCGGTATGGGCTGTGCCTTTCTCCACCTGGGAAGAGACTCCCAGGCGCTCTGCGTGTACCAGGTGTTCCTGCGAATACTTTATACGCGCAGTCAACTCTAATTTTCGTGCCGATTGTTGTTATCCCCATTTAGAGAGGAATCGAGGCACAGAGAGATCCAGTGACCCACCCAAGCTTAGTGGTAGCGTAGCAGCCAGGCTCCAGAGCAGCGCGGAGTCTTGAGCTAGAACTCTCTATGGTCACGGAAATGTTCTGTATCTGTGCTGTCCAACATGGTAGCCACCAGTCCTGTGTGGTTTTCAAGCACTTGTGGTATGACTCATGCAGCTGGGGAGCTGAGGCTTAATTTTGCTTCATTTGAATATAATTAGCCACACGGGGCTGGTGGCTACTGTATTGGACGGTGCAGGACTCTGCCAGGCCACTGGGCAGGACAAGGGCCATCCAGATGTGTCCCCTCACCCTCCGTCTCCTCCACTCCCAGCCCAGCCTTCCCAGGAAAGTTTCTCTGTTTCTCCCGCATCCCCCCGGTGAAGGCATCCATGTTCCATCGCCTACCTCTGCCTCCATATTCCCTGGCCTACCTGAAGTTGTCCTAGAAGTCAGGGAAAGCCCGGTGCAGGGGCTGGGTCTGGTCCTTGAGGTCTCAATGAGGTCCCCGTGGGGCCTGGCCCTCTCAGTGCTGGCAATGTCAAATGACACCAGGGACAAGGCGCTGCTTCCTCTGCAGGAGGAAGCCCACTGGGGAGACGTGTGTGGACAGCCCTCCTGCACCAGGGTCTCAGGCTGGTGGATCGCTCCTGGGCCACACCCTCTCCTGGGGCCTGAAGTCCCTGAGAGTCTCTGCTGGGGTGTTCTGACGATCTCCTGCTCCCTCCTGCTCTGCCCCCCAGGACCTGGAACAGTGCTGTATGCTGGAAGCCCCAGAGAGTGGCAGGCACAGGCTTCAGGGACTCTTTTTTTTTTTTTTTTTAATGTTTATTTTTGAGAGAGAGAGAGAGAGAGAGACACACACACACACACACACACACAATGTGAATGGGGGAGGGGCAGA
>NW_026058702.1:5770-18435 GCF_023721935.1 Panthera uncia
TTTTTTTTAATGTTTATTTTTGAGAGAGAGAGAGAGAGAGAGAGAGAGACACACACACACACACACACACAATGTGAATGGGGGAGGGGCAGAGAGGGAAACGGAGAACAGAATCCGAAACAGGCTCCAGGTTCCGAGCTGTCAGCAAAGAGCCCGACGCGGGGCTCGAACTTGCGAACCCAGAGATCATGACCTGAGCTGAAGTCGGATGCTTAACTGACTGAGCCACCCAGGCGCCCCTTGGGCTCAGGGACTCTTGATGGGTGGGTTGTTCTGGTCCCTCGAGGCAAGCCCCGGCGGGTGGGGGGCTGCCGCACAGAACAGACGGCACTCCTAGTGGACCTTGAAGTAGGAGAAGTCATTGGCTAGGAGGGCAGGTGGGAGGAAGGCGTCTCCCATGGAAAGAAAATCAAGGCGGGAGGTGTAGAGGCCATGCGGAAAAGAGGCAAGGGTTGAAACAGAGGATCTGGAGGGGGGCGGGGGTGGAGAACACTACTGCCTGAGTATTCAGGGTGCCCAGACCAGCGTACATCTTCACCCCCCACACCGCCGTGGGCTTTGGTTCTTGAAGCTGCCCAGGGCGGAGATAAGCCGACAAGCAAGGAAATGGAGGCTCCAAAGGGGAGAGTCACTTGCCCAGGTCCCACAGCCGGCAGGACACGCACCCTGGGGCCTGGCATCGTGGAGACGGCACACACCCGGCCTCCTTCCTAACACTCTTGGACTTCATCCTGCAAGCAGCGGATTTTAAGGAAGGTCGTTTGTGCAGGCTGCGGAGTGGGGCAGCGGAGGATGGGTGGGAATGGGAAGGGTGGGAGGCACGGAACAGGGTCAGGAAGAAGAGGGAGGAGGCTCCCGATGGGGGGGGAGGGGGCGCTGAGGGTAGCAGAGGAGGAATGGGTAGGAAAGAGGAATGAGTAGAGTTTAGATCATGTTAAATTTGAAAGGCCGCGAGAACTTCAGGGGTCTGGAGCTCAGGGAGAGAGGCCTGAGCGAGAAGAAAGGGTCTGGAGGCCAGTGTTGACAGCTGAGGCCCTAGCGGGTTCAGGGACAAGGGAGGCCTCGGTCATGCCCTGAGGACTTCTGGCCTCTCCAGGACAGAAGCGGAAGCCCTTCAAGGGGGTGGAGGAGGACACCCAAGGGAGCGGGTGGCCCCCAGAAGATTTGATGCCCAGGAGGTCCTCACAGGACGTGCAGAGGGCAGGGGCCAGGGCTGGGCTGTGGGGTGAGGAGGCCAGGAAGGCAGGCCATAGGTGGTGAGGCATCCTCCAGGGAGAGGAGAAAGCTGGTGCAGCAGTTACAGGGGAGTGGGGAGTGTGCCCCTGGGGGCCCAGGCGCGCTTACCGCCACCATGGGAGTAGTCCCTGGAGCTTCAGGTCGGCCTGCCCAGGTTCCCTTCTGACAGGCGTGGCCTCTTGGACTTCCTCCCCACACCCTCCCCAGAGTGCTCAGAAAAGTGCTGAGTCCGCCACAGACCCAGGGAAGGGTTTGCTGATTCACTGAGGCTCAGAGTCTAGTAGTCAGGAGGTGATGGAGCCGTAGGCCGGGCCTGAGGAAAGCGGGCATCACAGGGCCCAGGCGTGTGGGACAGCCTGGAGACAGCTACATGTTTGCCGTCCTCCATGTATGTTCTGTGGGAGGGCGGGTAGAGGTGGGGAAGGGCCGTCCTCCAGAACAAGGAAAAGAGAGACAGATCCATGGGTGGGTGTCCCCTGAAGCAGAGGAGCAAAGAGTGCCCAGGACAATAGTTCCCTAGGAAAGGGCACAATCCCTGCCAGCCAGGGAATCAAGGAGGGCTCCATGGAGGAGGCGGCCAGGAGATGGAAGGGAAAGGACATTCCCGGCAGCAGGTGCACAGGCAGGAAATTGAGAGGCCTCGTCAGCATCTGGCAAGGGGCCTGGGTTGGCTAGCTCCTTGGGCGGGCCAGCCATGAGGTGTGGAGAGACATGAGGCCAAAGGGAAGCTGGGTTCCAGGTAGAGAGAGAGCTTTGGATGTCCAATTAAAGAGTTTGAACTTTATCCTGTAGGCAATGTGGAGCTCTTGCGGTTTTGCAGCAAGATGGACACCTGGGGCAGGGGTGGCCGTGGGAAGCCAAAATGGTCCTCACTGGGAGAAGGAAGGGAGGGAATGTCCATCAGGGTCTCCCAAGGGGCAGGAACCCCAGCCCCACAGTCCAACTCTCCCACAAACCAGGATGGTGAAAATAGCTGGGAATCCCTCTGGGATAAAAATAGCTGTGGGCAGGGGAGTTCACCTGCATGGACAGGTAGGAAAAGTAGGTCATGGCTGAGGGCCACCTGGGAGGTGAGTGAGAGGGAGCCGGATCTCCATTCAGAGCCGGCTGCTTCCTCCCTCATCCAAGAAGACCCAGCCCCTCTGGGCAGCACTGAGCAAGGTCCATCAACAGAGACGGGTCTGGAGTCAGCCCTCCCAGGCCTGCAGGCCACCAGAAATCTCCCCCTGGGAGGTGGGGGCATTCCCATCTCCCACCTGTGTCAGGGCAGGTCTGGCTTCTGGGCGTCTTCTGGCACCTTGCCTTCACGTCAGGAATCCACCTCCCAGAAGAATCTAATGCTTGGTCTCTTGGTGCCATCACTTCCTCGACTCACTGAGTTCATAGTTAATTGATCTCCTTGTTGCTATTGTTTACGCATTGAGCATTTATTAAGTTCTATGCACCGTGCCAACTTCACACTACCCGGGCCTTTCTGGAATAGGAGGCTGTTGCCCAAGAGCCAAGCATTTCTTTCTTAGAGCCCATGTCCACACTCTTAAGTTGTTTCTTAATTACTGTACAGTAAGCTTTCTTTTCCTTCTGGTGTGCAGTTCTATGAAATGTAACCTACGTGTAGATCCGTGTAATCACTACCACAATCAGGCCATAGACTGTTTCCTCATCACCCCAAATCCCTCATGCTATCCCTCTATAGTTACACCCTCACCACACCCATAACCTGGGCAACCACTAATCTGTTTTCCACCACTGTAATTTTGTCTTTTCGAGACTGTCAAATAAAGGGAGCCATTCCATATATAACTTTTGACTAGCTTCTCTCATTTAGTCGAAATGTCTGCGATTTGCCCAGGTTCTTGCATGTATCAGTGCTGCTCCTTTTACTGCCGAGTAGTGTTTCAATGTCGGGACGTACCACACTTAATTAAACCACCTGCCCAGTGAAGGACATTTGGATTGTTTCCAGCTTTGGGCTATTACAAATAAAGCTGTGCGAACATCCGTGAACAGGTCTGCAGGTGAAGAATAGTCTTCATTTCTCTGGGGTAAACATGCAGGAGTGGGATTGCCGGCTTATATAGTCAGTGTATGTTTACAAGAAACTAACAAACCACGTTTTCAAAGTGTCTGTACCATTTCGTGTGCCCGCCAGCAGCATACGAGAGACCTGTTTCCTCTTTGCTCTCCTCGGCACTTTGGTCAATATGTTCTAGTACAGTTATTCTAATAGACGTGTAGTGGTATCTCGACGTTTCTGTCTGCATTTCCCTCGCGCTGGTGACGTTGAGAGCTCTGTATCTTCTCATGTGTTCACATGCCATCCTTATGCCTTCTTTTGGGGGTTGTCTGTACAAATCCTTTACCTGTTAACTGGGTGACTTGTTTTTCTTATTGTTGAATGGTGAGAGTTCTTTATATATTTTAGGTAGGAGTCCTTTGTCAGAGGTTCTCCCCACTGCCTCCCCGTGTGCAGCTTGTCTCTTCATTCCCTTGACAGTGTCTTGGGCAAAGCAAAACTTTTTCATTTTGATCAAGTCCAATTTAGCAAGTTTCCCTTTCATGGGTCATGCTTTTGGTATCATTGATAAAGCCCTTCACCTAACCCCAGGTCACGGAGATTTTCACGTATGTTATCTTCGAAACGTTTCACAGTTTCATGCTTTCCATTTAGATCTATGATCCATTTTGAGTTATTGCTTATGATTAGGTCATTGCTCATGGGCAATTGCTCATGGGCGACCCATTGTTCCAACACCATTTGTTGAAAAGACTGACCTCTCAGCATTACCATGTCTTGGGACCTTTGCACATATCGATCACATTCGTGTGGATCAATTTCTGCACACTCCATTCTGTTTCACTGATCTATGTTTCCATCTCTTTGCCAGTATGCCACAACCCTGATTAGTGTCATCTTATATGGTCTTAACATTGAGTGGATCCCTCCCATTTTCTTTTCAAAATCAGTTTAGTTATTCTAGCTCTTTACCCTTTCATACAATTTTAGAACCCACTTGTTAATATCTACCACACCCCCACAAAAAATCCTGCAGGGATCTTGGTTGGCATTGTGTCCAATGTGTAACTCACTTGGAGAAAATGGATATCTTGACTGTGTTGAGTTAGATACAGTATCTTTCCATTTGTGTGGGTCTTTGTTGATTTCTTGAGCTAGCATTCTGTAGTTTTCAGCATACAGATCCTACCTACCAATCACACTATGCTCTTTACTTGTCCGGATGCCATTGTCAGCCCCACAAGGCCATGTCCATGCTGCACACCCCTGTGTTCAGGGAGCTCCCAGCAGCCTGCCTGAACTAAATACCCCTGAATGGACGACAGCACTTCTGTACACGTCATGTCATTTAATCTTCCCACAATGCCTCCAGGGGAGAGATTGTACTCCTTACTTTGTGAAGGAGAAAACCAAGGCTTGGAAAGGAGCTGTAGTAGGTGTTATTCTAAGATGGCCCTTAAGATTCCCACTCCTGGGCATACACCCCCTGTAAAATCCTCTCCCTTGAGTGTGGGAAAGAAAGACCTGGGACATCACTCCTGTGATTAGATCACATTCTATGGCAAAGATGAAGTGAGTTTGCAGATGTAGTTAAGGTCCCCAATCACATGACTTTGGTTAATCCCCCAGGAGATTTTCTTGGGTGGATCTGACCTGATCAGGTATACCTTTGAAATTAGAGTCTAGGTAGAGTCTAGAGTCTACAGTCTAGATGGAAGACATCAGAGAGGTTCAAAGCAGCAGAGGTGCTCTTCTGTTGACCTTGAGGAAGCAAACTGCCGTGTTGTGGAGAGAGTCCCACAGCAGAAAACAGCAGTGACATCTGAATTGAGTCACTCAGTCCCACAACAACAGGGAACTTGACAAAGGAGGGCCTCAGATAGGATCATAGCCCCAGCCAGCACCTTGATTTCAGCCTGGTCAGACCTTGAGCAGAGAACTAGTTATGCTGTGCCCAGACCAGACTACTGACCTACAAAAACTGTGAGATAAGAAGGAGGTGTGGGTTCAGGTTAAGTTTGAGGTAATTTGTTACACAGCACTAGAAAACTAATACAGGACCCCTTCCAGGGTCCCAGAGCTCGAACCCATGAGTCCCCAGACTGCCAAGCTCCTGTTCTTCCCCACTCAAGCATATCCTTTATTTATTTTTTTAAGACAGAGAGAGAACATAAGCAAGGGAGAGGGGCAGAGAGAGAGAGAGAGAGAGAGAGAGAAAGAAAGAATCCTAAGCAGGCTCCAAGCCAGGATACCAGGCTTGATCCCACGACCCTAGAATCACGACTTGAGCCGAAATCAAGTCAGATGCTCAACTGACTAAGCACCCAGGCGCCCCCACTCAAACATATCCTAATGCCCTCCTCTTTAGGGGGGCACGAAGGCCCTCTCAGGTCATGCCTTTTGCTTAGCCTAGCTTTGCTTTGCTTTGTTTTTCTGTTTCGATCTTAGGCTTTCAGCGTCCATGGTCCATGATGCTCCTTAATGGTCTGTTCACAGCCCACTTTGATTTATGTGGTTAGTTAGTTGGTTTTAATAATGCAATAAACATCCATAAATCCACCACCCAGAACAACAGCTAGTCCTTGACAATAACCACATCACACCATGGCCTCCCGTTCCCCCATCCCACGACCTATGGTCGCTGTCATCTGAATCTCCTCTTCATCATTCCCTTGCTTAATACTTTACAGAGTTTAATTATATCCATACGGATTCCATGAAATGAACTTTTAAAAACTGCAATGGTTTTTAGCTTTTTAAAGAGCGTCATGTGGTACGTAATCTCTTGGGACTTTTTTCATCTCAATTTTATGTGGCCGAGATTCGTGCGTATGGTTGCATGTTAGAGCAGGTCACGCATTTTGACGTTTTGACGGCTGTGTAGTATTTCACAGGCGACCACACAGCCACAGTCCCTTCTTCCACTCTGCGGTTCACAGGCATTTGGACAATTTCCAGCTTCTTGCCATCGTGTGATTCCACCCAGGCTCATACCAGTCTCCCGGTTCAATAATTCACTTCTGAGCCCAATTCTGCTTAAATAAACCAAAGCGTAAGGATTCTGTTTCTTTGACCTAGGAGAAACGGGAGCCTGACAAAACTGTTTGCTTGGGGCCCGCGTTTTGACTGACTGCCCCCACAGCACTCACCCCAGGTCCATCTGAATGCCATCAGCCCCAGATCTGGGGCCACGAGCCCCCCTGTCACCCACCCGGGGAACGTCAGAGCACGCAAGCAGTTCTGGCCTTACCCGAGTTTCAACATCGAGAACTGGCTCTGAGGAAGCTCGCTGACCACAGTGGTGGCTCACTCACGGCTGCGGGCAGGGCTTTGGCCCCAAAGACGTCTCTCCAAGCACTCAGAATGCCATGTCCCGGAAAGCACCCCCCCCCCCACCCCCACCAGCCTAGAGCACCACAGAGCATGCGATGACAACAAGCGTGGCGACAAGTTGGCAAAACGGGAAGTGAAATGCAGCCCCAGGCAGGCCCCTGCCCTGGCAGGCCTCGCCAGAGACCCCGGTTGAGTCACCGACCCCTCTTGGGCCAAAGTGTCCTCATACAGCCCAGAGGAGATGCACACCCAGTGAGATAAGAAGTTTGACATCTGGCCGGAGAGAGTACGAGAGTGTGGAGAGGCTGAGAGCAAGGTCATGTCTGGCTGCTAGTGGTCCTCCCTGCAGAAGGAACCCTGCCCGGAGCTGAACAGAAGGGCCGCTCAGGCTCAGGGCCCCCACGACCCCTAAATGCACTGTTGCCATCAAATCAAAGGGGACGACAGCCCCTTTCCAGGCTGTGACCCTGTCTCGATGCCCCCACCTGCCCTCTCGGCAGGAGCTGACCATACCCACACGGATTTCTTGAAGAACGTGCATCTCCACTATGGGACAAGGGAGCCGGAGGTCAGGGCCACAGCCCTTTGCAGACAGATCTGAATGGAAATTTCAGCTCCGCCCCTTAGCAGCTACGTCACTGGGCAGCCTGCTTAGGGTCTTCGAGCCTCAGTTTCCTCATCCACAAAACGGGGAGGATAAAATGTGCCATATCGTGGCAGTTAAGAGCACACTTCTTGGGCTCCCATCTTGGCTCTGCCACACCACTTACTGTGTGACCTTGAACAAGTTACTTCACCTTCTCAGGCTTCCATTTCCTCAACTGTTAGTGGGGCTGCAGATGCTACCCACCTCACAAGGCTGTGAAGATTCAGTGAGTTGATGCTTGCAAAGAGGTCTGCACAGTGCCTGGCACATAGTAAGTGCTCATTGATAACAATTAGAGTGCTAGTCAGTATCATTCACACCTTCACTCATTCATCTAACTAGTTGTAATGGCGGGTACGGGAGGATGGCCAGCTATGCCCCCGACACTGTATCCAAAGCTGTGGGGAAAACGCAACAGAGAAAGACGGCCGAGATTCAGGATGTCACCACCCATACAGAGGAGCTAAAGCGAGTGCCGTATAACTATGACAGAAGACCCAGGCACCATGGAGAGGCAGAGGGGCTGAGCTGCCTGTGTTCTAGGCACCCTGCTAGAAAGAAAGCAGGGAGCTCTGTGAGGGAGGTGGTCCCTGGGGGCCTGGGCTCCTTGGCAGGAGCAAGGTTTTATATGGAGGACGTGATAAGCCGTAAGAAGCTCATTATCCAGACTTGACTGTGTCTCACGGTGCGGCTAGTCTGAGCCCTTCACTGTTAAGAGAAGAAATTGAGGTCCGCATAGGAGGAGTTGTGCAAAGGCCAGTTGGTGGCAGAGATGCTGAGACCCCAGGCCAGTGCTCTCCCCACCCTGCTTGCCCCACGTGAAGCTTCTCTCACCCTCCCTGGTCACCCCTGCTGTGGAACAGACCCCTCAAAACTGAGCCAAACTGAGCAGCTAAAACAAATCCTGTCACAGCCTCTCCGGAGCCTGTGGGTCAAGGGCTGGGGAAGGGCTCAGCAGGCGGTTCTGGCTCAGGCTCTGTCCTGTGGTGGCAGTGTCTCCACATGAACTAATTTGGGCTTCCTCACAGCATGGCAGCCTCTGGGTTCCAGCAAGAGAACCGCAGGTGGCAAGGTGGAGGTTTTGTTGTCTTTTCTGGCCTGGCCCTGAGAGTCGTGCAGTGTCTCTTCTGCCGCCTTGTATTGAATACAAGCAAGTCACAGACCCACCCACATTCAAGGCCAAGAGGATTGGACTCCACCTCTTGCCAGGGGTGTGGCAAGGTTCTAGAAAAACATTCAGGATGGGAGATTTTGTCTTGGCCATTTAGGAAAATAATATCTGCCACTCATCCCTCCCGCCCCCAGTCCTGCTGTCCCCTCCAGGAGGGAGTTGGGGGAAGCAGAGGCTAGACTAAGGCTGTCAGGGGTGAGGAGGCCCCGGGAGCTGTGGACACGGGCAGAAGGAGGAGGTGCTATGCCCATGAACCCCTGGGATGGAGAGAGGATGGACAGTAGAGCAGAGATGGCTGGGTGGGGAGGAGGGGGGGGGGATGGAGCAGTCAAATTCCGCCCTTCCCACTGCTTTGGAGCTGCTGGGCAGTCGGAGGCATTGGCTGGCAAGTAGAAAGGGGATTGCTCGGCCCCAAACAGCTCAAGGTCAGGCAGGTTCCAGAGCCCAAAGTAGCCCACCTGGGCTCCCCTACCCTCCCCCCCAAAAGGAAGCACTCAAAACTTTGGTTAGCAGATGGATTGAAGAAGATAAATTGAGGCCCAACTCGGGTAGGCCACTCCCAAGGCCATGATGCAACAGAACCGCCATTTTTCCAACAGCAGTGACACACAGATCGTGCCTTCCCTGGTGCCAGGTCTGTGACAGGTAATGATGGGAACGGAGGGGAGCAAGAGACCTGGCTTTCACTCAAAGGACAAATACCAGAGAGAGGTCCACTCCCCCCCTGATCCTCCCCAAGCAGCCCAGGCCTGTCCAAGTGGAGATCTGAGGGCCGAAGTGACCCCTCTTCCTGCCTTACTCTGGTCAGCCCCATTAGAGGGGGGCGGCAGCAGCCCCAGCTTTCTGCCCATACCCCTCTCTAGGGTGAGGCACACCCAGTTGCCACACTGAAGGTGGGTGGGACCTGCATGGGAAGGGACAAGCAAGGTCACGGTCCCCCTGTATCCAGCAAGCAGCATACTCCAAAACAGAGACTGGTCCCTTGGAGCGTAGCCAGTGGAGGGGAGTGGGACGGGAAGCCGGGTACCCACCACCCGGGGTGAGAAGGTGTGACCTGTATTAAGGCTTTTTATGCTCATTACCTTAGTAACTCTTCGCACCAACCTTGGTGGAGGTCACATGTATCCCCATTCCACAGCTGAGGAAACTGAGGCTCAGAGGCCCACTTTACCAGAATGTGGTAAAACCAGATTCAGACCGGTATCCTACCAGCTTTGGGCCCAAACCCCACACTTCCCTTAGCTTAAGGATAGGAGCCCTTGGAGTCACCAAGGACACCGTCTTCAAACCCCTGGGGATCAGCCATTGGCTCGGGGCCAGACTCCTCTCTGTTATCCCCAGGAGCACGCCTGGGGCTTGGGAGGGCACGGGGGAACAGATCCAGGTCTTTCCAGCGACACAGCAGCAGAGGGGTCGGCCTGTTCAACTCCAAGGTCATCCCATTTGGGAGTCAGGTTCTACAGAAGGTGTTAGCCCAGATCTGCCCCTGCACCCAGGTGCCCCCCACAGGCAGGGGCTTCTCACTCCCCATCCTCTTTCCTGTGTGTCCCTTCACTCACCACACCTTGAGAAGTGCAGCGGATAGGGAGGGGGATTTGGGGCGTGCAGAGGTCAAGTTTGACAGAAGAGTAAGAGGAAGTCGGGGTGGCGGTTGCGAGGCTGAAGGCAAAACTTCCCCTCATCGTCCAGACAGAAGCTAGGCACGTGGGGAAAGAAGGCTTTTGGACAAGGAGGAGGTCTGGTGACTCAGGGCCAGCCAGAGTCTACACGGGGGAGGAAACCAATGCTTCCTCATGCCCCAAAGGTCAGAAGGAGACATGGGCTATCCCCGGAATAGGGTCAAGATCAAGGCCGCAGGCTCAATCCAGCTTCCCACCTGACACTCCCTTAGTCTTGGGTCCTAACTGCAGGTCAGCCCAGCCCAGCTCCCATGACGCCAACACTGCTGTCCCAGAGGCATCGGAAGAGGGAAGCAGGCAAGTCTCAGAGCCCCCCTGCCCGTCTAGGATGGTGTCCACGGGCAGGCTCTTCATGGGCTTTTCACACCTGCTTGTGCCCTGAGCAGAGCAGTCTGAGCCTCCGCTGTATGCAGGAGGAACCAGATGGAGGGGGCCAGTCCTTGCCTCCAGGACTTATGAATCAGAAGCCAAGCCGACAGACTCACCACCAGCAAATTCCCAAAACAAGGCCCATGGGAGAGAGGGTGTGCTTGCACCTGCTACGTGGTGCAAAATACACTGAATTGTTGGAAGCCCCAGCCACCATGAGGTTCTTCCTCACGTTGTCAGGGTCTGGGGAAAAGCTTGTGCCCAGTGGAGTCTAAGGGGGCAGGGAGGCAAATACCAAGTCAACATGGCTGGGGGTTTCTGTGCAGGGCGGGAGCCAGCCTAGAGCCATGGTTTAAAATTCAACCTGAGGGGCGCCTGGGCGGCTCAGTCGGTTAAGCGTCCGACTTCAGCTCAGGTCGCGATCTCGCGGTCTGTGAGTTCGAGCCCCGCGTCGGGCTCTGGGCTGATGGCTCAGAGCCTGGAGCCTGCTTCGGATTCTGTGTCTCCCTCTCTCTCTGCCCCTCTCCCGTTCATGCTCTGTCTCTCTCTGTCTCAAAAATAAACGTTAAAAAAATTTTAAAAAAATAAATAAAAATAAAATTCAACCTGAAAATAAAATAATAAAATAAAATATTAAACTTGGAGGAAAGCTAAAGGTGGCTTTCCTCCATGGGCCGTGCTCCCGCTTGCCAGCCGCCCTGACCCCCAGGAGTTAGACTCTCTCAGATAGGATGCCTCTGTCCTGGCCTTGTTGCCCCTACAAGTGGTTTGAGTGGGCTTTGGACCGGAGTGCAGAGTTTATTTGGGAAGTGACCCCAGGGAGCGGGAGTAAGGGAGGAGGGCAGGGGACAGAGTGAGACAGGGAAGGGAGCTGGTGAATACTGGGATGTTTTATTGCATTAGCCGCCCCTGTGGGTGACGGGTGACCCCTCAGGGACCTATTTAACAGCTTTTTGAAATATGACTCAAAACTGTCCCCCCAGGAGAGCAAACGGGGGAAACATCTGTTGGCTTCCATCCCTCTGCTGGGCAAAGGTGTCCCCACGGGCCTGCGTGGAACTGGCCCCTGCAGCAGAGGCTGGAGGAAGCAGCCGGCACCGAGGAACTTGGACTCAAGTGTCCAATCCAGGTCTTCGCCTTGCCACCTTCCCCGAACCATCAGCAGCATCAGGAGCCTCCTGCAGGGCTTTTCAGGGTGTGAACACTCTTTTCCTACAGCCCGAGAAGGCAGGAGCTTGGACGTCAGCAGGGGCGTGGGCAAGCTGTAAGTAAGCAGCAGGGTTTGAGGACTTGGCTAGGCTTTGTCCAGCTCAAGGACCAGCTCAGCTTCTCTCTTTAAGTGCTTGGCTCGCCAGGGGGCCTAGGTCCGGAAGGAAGCGAGTCCATTCTGCCTGGAACGGCCTGAGCCCTCCCCAAAGCGCCTGGCAGCGTCGAGCCCCGCCCGGCCTCTCCGCACGCATTTATTTCCTGCCCAGTCAGCCTCACTTCATTTCTCAAGAAGCTCATGCGGGCTCTTCCACTTTCTCTCTGCTCAGTGTCTCAGCTTTTTCCCTGGGCCTCACCCCCAGGGCCCTCTTGCCCAGCGTCCAGCCTTAGACATTGGCACCGGCTTCCCGGGCCCCCCGTGGCTTGGCCCTCTCCAAGCCTGTTTGGGGCCCAGCCCAAATCAGCAATTACAAGTGCCCACATTTCCTTCTTGCTTACACAAGGTAACCATTGTCCATGGCACGAGGGAGGACCATCTGAGTCCATGCTGCTACCGAGAGAGGATGTTTACTCAGGGTCGTAGGCCCCACCCGCACGCTGTCCGTGTCCAACCCCCTATGTGTCATACGCAGGCCGAACACATACCTCACGAACAGGCCCACACAGCAGGTGCAGAGAGCAGGCACACGAGGCACGGAGCAAGCTTGCAGACTCAGAATGGGCACAAAGGCTCGGAACAGGCTCAGCAAGGGCACACGGGTGGCCTACCACTTGCAGAAACGAGGCCTTCGCACGTCCGGTCCTTCCTCCGTTGTGGGTTCCCTCTCCAGGCCCTGGGACATATTAGGATTCCCATTTGATAGATGAGGACACTGAAGCTCAGAGAGGTTCATTAGCTTACATAAGGAGAGGGGAGAAGAGGGGAGGTGGGTGGGCAAGGAGGGTGGGGGTGGGGGAGGGAAAGGAGGGGGAGGGGAAGGAGGGGGAGGGGAAGGAGGGGGAGGGGAA
>NW_026058703.1:0-18256 GCF_023721935.1 Panthera uncia
CCCTCCCCTCCCCTCCCATACACTCTCTCTCCTCCCAACCCCCTCAGTGTCTCTTAAATAAATAAACAAACAAATAAATAAATAAATAAATAAAGTCTGTCTCATGAAAAACAAAGAAAGGCAAGACTGAGGAACTGTTCCAGCTTCAAGGAAACTAAAGGACCCACTGGCTTCACCAAATCAGAAGAAAAAGACATATAGCATTGAGGTCTTCATTACATCCTATGTATTATTGACACTTTTATGGCTAGCATGAAAATAGTATAAATATAATAAATGAGATTGTACTCTTAGTGTGATGTAGGAGTTTCAGATTTTGCTTCTTTTTTACATTGTTTTTACCCTGAAATAAACATTAGCTTTTCATTCACTAAATATATAATGCATTTTCTTATCATCATGATTTACTGAAACAGAACATAAAAAGGGCAACGTAGGGCAAGTCGTTGTGCGTTTATTTTATACAGAATCCTACTTCCACAGAGAATGGCCTGGAAATCTCATTCTTTCCCGCCCTTTCACATTCAAACTTCAGATCTTAAAGTGGAGAAGGCAACAAATGAACAAATTGAATGCGGGCCAACGAGTCCAAAGACTGCAGTCACTCCTGCAAATGCTCTTGAGAAAGTTCAGGACTTGGAAAGAAAGCCAGTCAAAGCTCAAAAGAGGCAATTTAAAGAATGGCTGGGGGGACACCTGGGTGACTCAGTCAGTTAAGCATCTGACTTCAGCTCAGGTCATGATCTCACAGTTTGTGAGTTCCAGCCCTGCATTGGGATCTCTGCTGCCAGCACAAAGCCTGCTTTGGAGACTGCTCTGTCCTCCTCTCTCTGCTCCTCCCCTACTTGCGCTCTCTCTCTCAAAAATGAACAGAAACACAAATTAAATAAATAAATAAATAGGATACGACATGCAACGTGGCCTGGATTTGAGAGATGGGTTGGTAGGTGTATTATGGGATGCTATAGAGCTGGCAGCATTTTGATCAAATCTTGAGAGCTTGTAATCATAGAAAATACTCGAATCCCACCCCAAATCGTCTATACAGAATCTCTAGGGATGAGGCCCAGGAGGAATCTGTGTTTTAATAATCCTGCCATGTAATTCTGATGCATGCTAACATTTGAGATGCGTTGCTATAAAGGACAAAATTGGGACAACTAAATTTGAAAATGGACTATATGTATTTTCTCAAGGATACAGTTGCTGAATTTGATAAATGTTTTGTGGGTATATACAAAAAAGAATGTCCTTATTCTTGAGAGACACCTAAGAGGAATTCAGTAAAATATAAAATATGGGTGAATCTAGGTCAAACGCATATGAGTATTTATGGTAGGATTCTTAGTTATTCTATTGGATTAAGTATTTCAAAACAGAATATTAAATACAGACATACACATACATCCATATTCTTAGGCATTCACTGTACCTATCACCATGTTGCATCTTTACAAGATCATATCTGTATTCGTTAACTCTGTGGAAATTAATATTCAGTGTTTTAATTAGCCAAAAAGCCATGCTCAATGCTGCATTTCCACTTTATTTTTTACAGCCATTGCAGACACACTCAGGGTGAGGTTATTAAACTATCTTTTGGTATGAGGTAGTGAGAACAAACCATGACCAATTAAATGCCTTACTGGCTTATTTTTAAAAATTAAAATATTATACAAGTACTGTAAAGTATTCTATATCAGTGGTTGGAAAATTATTTCCAAAAAGAACCAGACAGTAAATAGTTTGGGTGTTGTGGGCTATATGATTTCAGTCACAACTACTCCACTTGGCTGTTATACAAAAGCAGCTATGGACCACGTATAAACAAATGACCTACGGCTAAGTTAAAACTAAACTTTATTTACAGGCAGCAGATCAGATTTGGCCCATGGGCTGTATTTTTTTTAAAAACAAATAGAAGGGATTTATTAATCAGTATTATTCTTGGCTGCTAAAGAAAACCCCCCAAACAGTGGCTTTCACACACACACACACACACACACACACACACACACACACACACACACAGTCTAGGGAGAGGCAATCCACAGTATTGGAAGGCTCCATATTGTTTTCAAGCACCCACGCTCCTTTGATATTCCTGCCTTACCACATGTGGTGTGAATGGCTTTCACCCTTATGGTCACAAGGAGGCTGTTGCACTTCCACTCATGTCTCCCCATTTTCCAGGTAGGAAAACAGGAAAAATACAAAAGAAAAAGTAAAAGGTTTTTCTCCTCATGACCATTTGCATTTTTATTTTTTGATGATTATCTCCCAAGAACATTTTTTTAAAGTGGTTGTATAAATTTTTTTAATTTTATTTATTTTTTAAAATTTACATCCAAATTAGTTAGTATATAGTGAAGCAATGATTTCAGTAGATTCCTTAATGCCCCTTACCCATTGAGCCCATCCCCCCTCCCACAACCCCTCCAGCAACCTTCAGTTTGTTCTCCATATTTATGAGTCTCTTTTGTTTTGTCCCCCTCCCTATTTTTATATTATTTTTGTTTCCCTTCTCTTATGTTCATCTGTTTTTTCTCTTAAAGTCCTCATATGAGTGAAGTCATATGATTTTTGTCTTTCTCTAATTTCACTTAGTATAATACCCTCCAGTTTCATCCACGTAGTTGCAAATGGCAAGATTTCATTCTTTTTGATTGACGAGTAATACTCCATTGTATATATATACCACATCTTCTCCCCCAAGAACGTTTTAATTAAGTTTTCAATTTTAATTCCATTACCTAACACACAGTGTTTGTATTAGTTTCAGGTGTACAATATAGTGATTCAACAATTTTATACATGACTCAGTGCCCATCAAGCTAAGTATAATCTTAATCCCCTTCACCTATTTCACGCAACCCCAACCCAACTCTGCTCTGGTGGTAACTCTCTGTTCTCCATAGTGAATAGTCTATTTTTTGGGTTGTCTTTTTTCTTGTTCATTTGTTCCTTAAAGTCCACATATAAGTGAAATCATATGGCAACTTTCTCTTACTGACTTACTTTGCTTAGATTTATATTCTTTCGATCCAACCATGTTGTTGCAAATGGCAAGATTTCATTCTTTTTTCTGGCTAATATTCCATTGTATATATACCACATCTTCTTTATCCATTCATCTATCAATAGATACCTGGACTACTTCAATAATTGGGCTATTGTAAATAATGCTGCAATAAACATAGGGACACAGATATCCTTTCAAACGAGTGTTTTCATATTCTTTAAGGAAATACCCAGTAGTTCAATTACTAGGTGATAGGGTAGTTCTCTTTTGAGGACCCTCCATACTGTTTTCCACAGTGGCTGCTCCAGTTTGCACGCCCACCAATAGTGCATGAGGGTTCCTTTTTCTCCACATCTTCATCAACACTTGTTGCTTTTGTTTTTGATTTTAGCCATTCTGACAGGTGTGAAGTGATATCCCATTGTAGTTTTGATTTGCATTTCCCTGATGATGAGTGATATTCAGCAACTTTTCATGTGTCTGTTGGCCATGTGTATGTCTTCTTTGGAGAAATGTCTGTTCATTTTTTTTAATTGGGTTGTTTTTTGAGTGTGAAGTTGTAGAAGTTCTTTATATATTTTGGATACTAACCCTTTATCAGATAAGGCATTTGCAAATAGCTTCTCACAATCAGTAAGTTGTCTTTTAGTTTTGATGATTGTTCCATAGGCTGTATTTTTCCAATCCCTGTTCTGTGCCAAGGACCTGTTCCACATTATCACATTCATGTGTCCATCCTTGGATGGACAGTGATTAGTGATGTAGACCTTACACTAATAGCTCTCCTGCCATCAAGTAGGATTCCTGTATCCCAGAGACCTCACTGAATGCATTCAACAGTGATTTATACCCTACAGCCATGCACTGCATTGGCTTAACATCAGTAAGTATAAAAAGTATAGGAAGTCTTTTACAGACTTTCATTTTATTTTAAAGCTGCAAAGTGATTCTAAACTGTAAATGAGTATTCTTTAGCATGACATCTAATTTGGTCAAAATGAATTTTGAAGCACTAAGCAGGTTTCTTTAGTTTAGATTTCCCCAAAATCAGATCCTAAGACAAAGATTTGAGTTTGGGAAGTATGTAAACACTAGTTTGGAAGTAGGGAAGATAAGGAAGGGAAGAAAACCAATAAAGGGTATTTTATCAAAGCAGCTACCCACCACGGTGGGCAACTAGGGCTCAATCCTTCTGGAGAATACTGGGGAATAGTGACAACATTTCTGATACCTCAGTTGATCAACAAAGAAGTTGGGCTGTTTTTACCACCAACAACCCACCTGTCATTGGTTGAAGGCTACCTCTAGGGACCTTGCCCTCACAAGGCAAGCTTGCCTTCTTGCCCAGCCCTCAAACACAATCTGTCAGACAATACCAAGTATTTGCAGTAAGCAGCCTTTTGTATCTGAGGTAAGCACT
The DNA here is from genome assembly GCF_023721935.1 of Panthera uncia. Classification (NCBI taxonomy): domain Eukaryota; kingdom Metazoa; phylum Chordata; class Mammalia; order Carnivora; family Felidae; genus Panthera; species Panthera uncia. Next base: position 4,443 of record NW_026058703.1, read on the forward strand.
GAAGGACATGCAGATTTTTGAGACCAACATTGGCTGGATCCTCTGATTTTTTGAAAAAGGAAGCAAAAATAAGGATTTTATATGAAATTTCCCTATTTATAAATGTTTGCTATTATTTCATAAAAATTAAAAGCAATGGCCAAGACAAACAAAATACTCCTATGAGCTAGATTTAACCACTGGATCAGTTGGTAAACTTTGATTGAAACCAAGGGTTCCTTGTGATCTCATTTTCCTCACTAGTTCTCTCTTAGAAGGTGTACATGTTGAGTACACAAATAAGTCATTTGAGTGAAGAGCAGGTACATAATGGATTATATAATTTGGACAAGGATATAATCTTTTACATCAATATTAACCTGGATGCAAGAAATGGGACTGGGAAATCTACAGGAAGCCAGGAATAAATATGTATGTCCACTGTATTTTCCTAGGTTTTTTGATAATGTTATATGACGACTCTGGAGAAAGATTTCTGAGAAGGTACAATTGGACGATAGGAGACTTACTTGAAAAACCTGACTAAACCCCAACAGTGGGTAAATGACTGCCTGAGGAAAGAAGTTATTCCTTGAGGCAACTGTATCCACTCTTCAAGGCTGTTTTTGGAAATAAAGAATTAGGAAAAGATGCTGCCTAACAGAGGCTTACTGTAGAAAGATTTTCTGGTTCCTGCTGGCAGTTTATGTGGTTGCTATGAATTGCTGGTAGAATTAGATTAATTTGTTGACTGAATACAGTGGAGTTTCTGTTTGAAATCAAGTGTACAATACATTATGCTCTGAAACAATATTCAAATAGAGCTTTAGAATCACTAAGTTATTAAATTTAAGTGTCAGAGGGACTAGTAAAGCTCAACTTCAGGGATTATCTGCTAGGAAGTCATGCTTATAGGATTCACTGCACAGCAGTAACTGGGACCAAGTCCTCATCCACCCAGTTTGTGCTGGGACAGCCCCAGGGAAAAATGAAAAGTGGCTGATTACAGTTTTGTCATGTAATACACGTGCTACCACCTAAGACCCCTTACCCCATTCTGATCATGGAATTCATCATTTGCATTAACAATGATGATGACTGACATAATAAAACTTAGCCTTTTCTCATAAAAGGTTTGGGGACCACAGCAGAAGCTGTCAGTGTGGTGTCCATATCCCTCCAGTATTCACCTCAGATGTAAAAAGCTGCTTACTGCAAAAGCATCCTACATTTCCAGAGGACAGGCTTAAAATAGAATACATGCTCTCAATTTATCACAGTCCCCACTATCTTCAATATATTGTCTACCTTCCTTGCCTCTAGAGGCATTGATATTATAACCAAGATGAAACATAATAAATGTAATTTTGAACACGAAGCTTTGGCAATGGAGCAATCTTATCTTTTGCACAAACAGATGCTTCAGAGAGGAAATTTTCACCAGGAACACAGGCTTCTAGGACTTCACTGAGTGCATTAATGTCTGTAATTGATGGAATTCAGCCAGTATGCCTAGGATGACAATGTACAGCACATGAAATAATCTAAGATTGTCATTGTGCTTCCTGTTGTCCTCCTAGCAAGACTCCCCTGATCCCATCTTTTTAAAAAAATTTTTAATGTTTATTTATTTTTGAGAGAGAGAGAGAGAGAAAGAGCATAAGCAGGGAATTGGCAGAGAGAGAGAGAGAGAGAGCATAAGCAGGGAATTGGCAGAGAGAGAGAGAGAGAGAGAGAGAGAGAGAGAGAGAGAGAGACAGACACACAGAATCCAAAGCAGGCTCCAGGCTCTGAGCTGTCAGCACAGAGCCCGACGTGAGGCTCAAACCCACAAACCATGAGATCATGACCTGAGCCAAAGTTGGACACTTAACTGACTGAGACACCCAGGCACCCCTCCCCTGGTCCCATCTTGAGTCAGGTCTTGCCTCTGCCCTATAACATCTTCCCCCCAGATAGTTTCTATATCAGAACCAACATAGCAAGAACTGGACAGCAATATGTAGAAGAATAATGAAACTAGACCACTTTCTTACAACATACAGAAAAATAAACTCAAAATGGATGAAAGACCTAAATGTGAGACAAGAAACCATCAAAACCCTAGAGGAGAAAGCAGACAACAACCTCTTTGATCTCAGCTGCAGCAAATTCTTGCCTTGCTCGACACATCCCCAAAGGCAAGGGAATTAAAAGTAAAAATCAACTATTGGGACCTCATCACAATAAAAAGCTTCAGCACCGCAAAGGAAACAATCAACAAAACTAAAAGGCAACTGATGGAATGGGAAAAGATATTTGCAAATGACATATGGGATAAAGGGTTAGGATCCAAAATCTATAAAGAACATACCAAACTCAACACCCAAAAAACAAATACAGTGAAGAATTGGGCAGAAGACATGAATAGACACTTTTTCCAAAGAAGACATCCAGATGGCCAACAGACACATGAAAAGATGCTCAACGTCACTCATCATCAGGGAAATACAAATCAAAGCACACTGAGATACCACCTCATGCCGGTCAGAATGGCTAAAATGAACAATTCAGGAAACTACAGATGCTGGCAAGGATGTGGAGTAGGGGGAACTATTGGTGGGAATGCAAACTGGAACAGCCACTCTGGAAAACAGTGGGGAGGTTCCTCAAAAAATTTAAAGTAGATCTACCCTACGACCCAGAAATAGCACTACTGGGAATTTACCCAAGGGATACAGGAGTGCTGATGCATGGGGGCATATGTACCCCTATGGTTACAGCAGTGCTTTCAACAATAGCCAAATTATGGAAAGAGCCTAAAAGTCCATCAACTGATGAATGGATAAAGAATATGTGGTTTATATATACAATGGAATACTACTTGGCAATGAGAAAGAATGAAATCATGCCATTTGCAGCAACATGGATGGAACTGGAAGGTATCATGCTGAGTGAAATAAGTCAGTCAGAAAAGGACAGATATCATATGTTTTCACTCATATGTGGATCTTGAGAAACTTAACAGAAAACCAAGGGGGAAGGAAAAGGGGGAAAATAGGTACAGAGAGAGAGGGAAGCAAACCATAAGAAACTCTTAAATAGAGAGAACTGAGGGTGGATGCGGGGAGAGAGGGAAAAATGGGTGATGGGCATTGAGGAGGGCACTTATTGGGATAAGCACTGGAAGTTGTATGTAAGCAATGAACCATGGGAATCTACCCCAAAAACCAAGAGCACACTTTACACACTTTATGTTAGCCAATTTGATAAATTATAATAAAAAAAAAGAACCAACACAGCAGAGGAAGGCTGGAGAAATAAAACATGGAAAGAAGCTGGAGGAATAAAACTGTATCTAAGAGAGCAATCCATTAGTAAGGAAATGGATTTTTCTCATGGAATGGGTTAATTATCCCTAAACCTCAAAACTTCATGCCAAAAAATGCTTGTGTAAATGCAGGCTTATTTGAATAGGTGCCATCACCTAGTAAATGAACTGTTCAAAAGTTCAACCTTCTTTTGGATGAAAGGATTATCGCCAAAATGTGTGCCTATTTCAAAGTAACTTATATTTAATCTTTGAAAATTTCTGAAATAAGCTGGCAAAATGGGGAAAGCCCAAGTGAGAGTTATGTTCAGTTTAAAGCCTTCTGGCAAGAGGTGGAGGGACAGGGGAGGAGAGAAAAAGGGAGGGGGGAAAAATGAGATTGAGAAAGAACGAGAGAGATGGAAAATTTCAGTTCCATGTATTTTTAAGTTTCTGTTTTTTAATTTTTTGATATTATTTTTCGAAGGACAGAGAGAGAGTGTGAATGGAGAAGGGGCAGAGACAGAGAGGGCGACAAAGGATCTAAAGCAGGTTCCAGGCTTTGAGTTGTCAGCACAGAGCCTGATGCAGGGCTTAAACCCATGAACCGGGAGATCATGACCTGAGCCAAAGTTGGATGCTTAACCAACTGAGCCACCCAGGAGCCCCTATGTTTCTTTTTTATTCAAACCAAAGCTTTAAAGCATTTGACTCTATGAACAACAGAATGAGATATACAGGAACGAAAAATTCAATGTAAATAAGGATTTGCTTAAGCATTTTAAAGTCAGCCATGGGTTGTTTCATACCAAAATGCAAGGTGAGGCTGCTACTATTGGCCAGATGCAGCACCTGAGAGCAGAAAGATTTTCTACTTTGGCAGGGCTGCAGAATGATCAATAGTTCAATCTTTATCACCTCTTCTTGGTACAGGAACATTTTCAATGAGGGAAAATATCACAACAAAGGATGTCTCTAAATAAACCTTTCCACTTACTTTCCAAAGAAGCCTCCAAAAATATGCATTCAAAAAGGTCCCCAAACAAGCCCTTTAAATTTTACAGGATCAGTGAAAATACATTTTACCACCATTTGCTGCTGTAAGAATAAGGTGGAAATTATGTACATAGACAGGTAGACCCTTCTCACAGTCATGTTTTCCCAGTCATTCGTTACATTACTATTGCCTCAGTCAATAAATTCCCCAGGCAGGATTATACCTCAATTACCTTCCATAATGGGAGACAATGTTTTGAAACGATAATTAAAAAAAAAAAAAACTATGACATATGTGAAAATCATTAAATGCACAGATTTTCCTTTGGTTTTGGGGAGATCCCTGAATTTGTGATACTCAACACTTGTCACAGACATCTTTGGAGTGCTTTATACAACATCTAGTGTGTACCTCATTCACGTGACCATGGGAAGAAAAAAAAACAGGATTCTACACTGGTGCTCTGTTGGTCCAGTGTATTAGTTTTCTACAGCTGCGTAACACATTATCATAAACCAAGAAGCTTATAACAACTGTTTACCTCACAGTTCTTTATGTCAGAGGTCTGGAGGACTAATCTGGGTTCTCTGCTCTGGGGTATCTCAAGAGGAAAGGCTGAGCTGGGCTCTTATCTACAGGCCTTGGGAAAAATCTGCTTCAACCTAAAGTTCATTTAGGTTGTTGGCAGAATTCACTCCTTTGCAGTTGTAGAACTAAGGTCCCCACTCCCTTTCTGCTGTCACCTGGGTTTCCTCTCAGCTCCTAGAGGTCACCTGCATTTCTTATGAAGTGGTTCCCTCCATCTTCAAGGCTAGAAATGGTGCGTTGAATCTTTCTCATGTCTTGAATCTCTGACATTCCTTTCTTCCCTTCTCTTCCAATACCAGCTGGAGAAAGTTCCCTGCTTTTAAGGGCTCACATAATTAGATTAGGTTCACTCTGACAACCTGCTATTTTTAAGATCAACTGTGACATAGGACACAATATAGTCTCACACAAGTGATATCTATCTACATTTACAGATCCTGGAGATTAAGAACTGGAATCTTGGGGGCCACTCGCAGAAAGTCCACCTACCTGCCTACTACATCTATTAATATACATCTTAACATATACTGTCCTCTTTTTTTTTTTAATGTTTATTTATTTTTGAGACAGAGAGAGACAGAGTATGAATGGGGGAGGGTCAGAGAGAGGGAGACACAGAATCTGAAACAGGCTCCAGGCTCTGAGCTGTCAGCACAGAGCCCGACGTGGGGCTCGAACTCACGGACCGCGAGATCATGACCTGAGCAGAAGTCGGCCGCTCAACCAACTGAGCCACCCAGGCGCCCCTAATTTTATTTTATTTTAAAGAGAGAAGGCATGGGACACCTGGGTGGTTCACTCTGTTGGGCATCTGACTTTGGCTCAGGTCATGATCTCACAATTCGTGGGTTCGAGCCCTGCATTGGGCTCTGTGCTGGCAGCTCAGAGCCTGGAGCCTGCTTCAGATTCATTCTCTCTCTCTCTCTCTCTCTCTCTCTCTCTCTCTCTCAACCCCCTTCCCCACTCACACTCTGTCAAAAATGAATAAACGTTAAAAAAAATTTATATAAAGAGAGAAGGCATGGGGGGGGGTGGAGCACAGGGACACAGAGAGAGAATCCTAAGCAGGCTCCATGCTAAGCGTGGAGGCTCGATCCCACTGGAATCATGACCTGAGTCGAAATTAAGAGTCAGACGTTCAACCAACTGAGCCATCCAGGTTCCCCTACTGTCCTCTTTTGGTGACAATTCACCAGTTCAACATGGGTTGTGTCCACTATTGAGTGAAGAACAGCATTTCAAATGTCCAATAAAGGAAGTCTCAGCTTCCTCGTAGACCATAATTTGTTCCCCATAATTTGGATGTTAGTAAATCATCCACAGCCCTCAATATCTAACTATCTGTACAGGGAATCAGACCTCCGGGGAAGTCAGACTGACGTACAAGGGATGATAAACCTAGACACAAGAGCATTTTCTTTTTGAAGTCATATGAACTGTATACACTCTGCATTGCTAATGGTGCTAATTTGGGCTCAATAAATGATCTTGAAATTTTCGGGTAATCAATTCATTAATTTCCATAACAGATAACTAGATGGCTGTTACTGGAACAAGACAATGTGAATTCTAAAAGTGGTGTCATTTTTCCAATTTTTAATCTATGTGGATGTAGCAGATTACGTATTCTAAAGATAACCACAACAAAAGCTCCCATCACATATGCTTTTGGGCCTCTGTTGTTAGGTGCATATTTTGGACCTCTGTTGTTAGGTGCATATTTGTTTAGAATCATTTAATTTTCTTGATGTATTGACACTTTTATCATGATAAAAGTTGCCTCTTTGTCTCTACCAACAATTTTGTCGTAGAGTCTATTTCAACTGATAATAGTCACTCCAGCTCTCTTGTGATTACTGTTTGCATGGTTTTTCCACTCTTTAACTTTTAACCTATCTGTGACCTTGAATATTAAGTGTGTCTCTTGTAGCCAGTGTACAGTTGGACCATTTTTTAAAATTTGAGTGGGGTGGGGGGAAGGGGCAGAAGGAGAGAGAGAGAATCTTAAGCAGGCTCCATGCCTAGAGTGAAGCCCAACACAGGGCTTAATCCCATGACCCTGGGATCACGACCTGAGCCAAAATCAAGAAACAGAAGCTCAACCAACTGAGCCAGTTAGGTGCACCTGGACCATGTTTTGTTTTGTTTTGTTTTTCTTTTATCCATTCTGCCAATTTCTTCACTTTGAGAGTTTAATACATATATAGGTAACATGATTCCTAATAAGGTAGGATTTATACCTGCCATTTTGCTACCTGTTTTCCATGTATCTTATATCTTTTTTGTGCTTCTCTCCCTCCACTACTGCCTTCCTTTGTGTTCAAACATATTTTCTAGTGTACTATTTCATTCCCTTGCCATTTATTTTGCTATGTTTTGGAGTTATTTTCTTAGTGGTTGATCCTTCAATGACAATTACCTTCTTGACTGAAAACAGTCTAGTTCAGATTAATGCCAATTTAATTACAATAGTATACAAAACTGTTCCAGTTTATCTCCATTCCATTCCTCATCGTTTACGCTATTATTGTCATACAAATTACACCTGTGTACAAGGCCCATCAACACAGAATTACAAGCATTGCTTTACACAACTGTCTTTTTAATCAAACAAGATTTAAAAAAAAAGAACAAAAAATATACCTATGTTGTCTTTTATATTCTTACCTGCAGAGTTCGTTTACCAGTGCTCTTTATTTCTTCATGTGGATTTGAGTAACTGACTAGTGTTCTTTTGTTTCAGTCCAAAGGATTCCCTTTAATTTATCTTGCTGGGTAGGTCTGCTGACAGATTTTCTCTGTTTGTTTTTCTTGTTGTTTTATCGGAGAATGGCTTAAATTCTTCACTTTTAAAGGATAGTTTCATGAATACAGAATTCTTGGTTGATAGTCTTTTTCTTTCAGTACTTTAAAAGAAGGCATCCCACTGCCTTCTACTCTCCATGGTTTTTGATACGAAATCAGCTACTAATCTCATTGAGGACACCCTGTATGTGATGACTGGCTTCTCTTGCTGCTGTCAAGGTGTTGTCTTTGTCCACTGAGAGTTTTTGATGGGTCTAGATATAGATATCTTTGAACGTATCTTACTTAGAATTTTTTAAGCTTCTTGAATATGTAGATTTGTGTTTTAACAAACTTGTGAAGTTTTAAGCTATTATAACTTCCAACATTCTGCTTATTTTTTTTCTCCCCTCCTATTAGGACTCCTGTTATGAATACTTTGGTATGCTTGATATTGTCCCACAGATCTCTTACGTTCTGTTAATCTTTCTATTGTTTTTTCTTTCTGCTCCTCGGAATGGATAATCTTAATTGACCTACCTTCAGAACCACTGATTCTTTCCTTTGCTTGATCAAATCTACTGTTGAGCACCTCTACTGAATTTTTCATTTCACACATTGTCCTTTTCAACTTGAGAATTTCTATTTGCTTCTCTTTTTTCTAAATAATTTCTCTAGGGGAGGAGCCAAGATGGCAGAACAGCATGGAAGCTTTTTGTGTGTCTCGCATCCATGAAATACAGCCAGACCAACACTAAACCATCCTACACACCTAGAAAACCAATTGGAAGATTCACACAACAATCTGCACAACCTGAACCACAGAATTCAGCAGGTACACGACACGAAGAGCTGAATTTGGGGAGCAAGAAGCCCTGAAAGGTAGGGAACCCCTTTTGCGGGCAGAGAGAGGACGGAGACTGGGGAGGGGGGAGCATACGGGAAAAGCACCCCTTCCCAAAAGCAGCTAGAGAGAAAGTGGAAAATTGGAAACAGCCACAGGCACTAAATTAAAAAGGGAGAAAGGAGAAAGGAGAGGATTTAAATTCCATTAAGACTGTAAACAGGGGGAGCATAAAGGCTGCAACTCTTCAGCTCGATACCTGGCGGTGTTCTGGCGGGAAAGGTGAATCCCCAGGAACAGAGTAGGGTCTGGGAGGTTCTCGGGCCACATGGGGAAAAGTGGTTCTGCTGGAAGGACGTTTGGTAGAGACTACTGAAGCCACCTGGTCCCAGCAGACCCCAGAAGGCAGCCACATTCGCTGGTGCTGGGGCAAGGTTGTTGAGGGTGAAGCCTGGTGCCAGATGTGTGTTGTGATTTTCCGTGGTCCCTGAAACGCTGAGGCTACACTGTCTCGCAATTTTTTGGGGGGACAGGCTGGCACCTGGCCGCAGTCTCGGGGCATCGGCAACAGGAGGGTCCAGTGGGCATTCCTGGGTGCAGCCGACACTCGGCCATTGCTCATTCAGCCACTGCTCGGTGAGACCCTCCCACAGAGGAGCAGAGTGGGTCAAAGCCACAGTCCTTCAGAAGTAAGGGGCTGGGGGAAAACAGCCGCATCTGAGACAAAACTTGGGAGAGAGGTACTGCCTGGGGCCTGGTCACGGAGAGTGGAAAAGCAGGGAGAGGACGAGAGCTGAAGACAGAGGACAGGTGCACGCTGATCCGGGAGAACAGACTGGGTGGCTGGGTGGAGCTATCTTCACCGCTCCCACGCATGCGCATACACACCGACGAACCCAGCAACAATCCACCCCAGTAGGCTAGCAGCGCCATCTAGGGGAGAGTGGAGCTGTTACACCAAGCCCTGCCCAACTGGGCCAACTTCGCTCTTCAAGATCACAAACCTCACCACCGGCTTAATTTATGGACTATAAAGAGCTACATGGACTGACCTCTAGGGGAAAATGAAGCAATTTCAGTCCTACTTCAATCTGTTAGCAGGTTCATATATTCAATTTTTTTTCTCTCTTTTTCCTTTGTCTCTTTTACAATTCTTTTCTTTTTCTTTAATACAGAAAGAGAAAAAACTCATTTTTATTTTCAATTTTTATTAAAAATATCTGTATTTAATTTTTATTACTATATTTTTTACTCTTGTGTTAATTTTTTCAAATTCTACTTTACTTCCATCATTTTATTTTAGTCTATATACGTGTACTCACCTTTTCAAATTTTCAAACATTTTCCTTTTTTCTTTTTCTTTTTTCTTTTTCATTTCTGTTTTCTTGAATGCAGAAAGAGAAAAACTTCATTTTTACTTTAAATTTCTTTTAAAATATTTTATTTAATATTTATAACTATATTTTTTGCTTTTATGTATATTTTTTCAAATTCTATCTTACTCCCATCATTTTATTTCAGTCTACTACAGTGTATTCACTTTTTCAAATTTTCAAATCACTTCTTTGTCTTTTTTTCTTTTTTGTTTTATTTCTTTTTAATTTTTATTAAAAATATTTTTCTATATTTTTTTCTACTATCTTCTCTACTATTTTAGTCTACTTTAGTGTATTCATTTTTTCAAATTCTCAAACGAGTTCCTTTTTTTCTCTCCCCCCCCTTTTTTTGTTTGTTTCTCTAATCTGTCAAACCATTTTCTACACCCAGACCAAAACACCTAGGATCTAGCATCATCTATTCGATTTTTGTGTTTTTAATTTTTAATTTTAATATTTTTTTAATTTCAATTTTTCTACTTCATTAATTCCTTTTCTCCCTTCAAAATTACAAAACGAAGGAATTCACCCCAAAAGAAAGAGCACGAAGAAACGACAGCCAGGGATTTAACCAACACAGACACAAGCAACATGTCTGAACCAGAATTTAGAACCACGATAATAAGAATACTAGCTGGAGTCGAAAATAGATTAGAATTCCTTTCTGCAGAGATAAAAGAAGCAAAAAATAGCCAGAATGAAATTAAAAATGCTATAACTGAGCTGCAATCATGCATGGATGCAGGGGAGGCAAGGATGGACGAGGCAGAACAGAGAATCAGTGACACAGAGTACAAACTTATAGAGAATAACGAAGCAGAAAAAAGAGGGAGATTAAGGCAAAAGAGCACGATTTAAGAATTAGAGTAATCAGTGACTCATTAAAAAGGAACAATATCAGAATCATAGGGGTCCCAGAGGAGGAAGAGATAGAAATCAGGGTAGAAGGGTTATGTGAGCAAATCACAGGGGAAAACTTTCTTAACCTGGGGAAAGACACAGACATCAAAATCCAGGAAGCACAGAGGACTCCCATTAGATTCAACAAAAACCGACCATCAACAAGGCATATGATAGTCAAATTCACAAAATACTCAGGCAAGGAGAGAATCATGAAAGCAGCAAGGGAAAAAAAGTCCCTAACCTACAAGGGAAGACAGATCAGGTTTGCAGCAGACCTATCCACAGAAACTTGGGAGGCCAGAAAGTAGTGGGGGGATATATTCATGTGCTGAATCAGAAAACATGCAGCCAAGAATTCTTTATCCAGCAAGGCTGTCATTAAAAATAGAAGGAGAGATAAAAAGTTTCCCAAACAAAAATTAAAGGAGCTTGTGACCACTAAACCAGCCCTGCAAGAAATTTTAAGGGGGACTCTCTGAGGGAAGAAAAGATGAAAAAAAAATTATACACACACACACACACACAAAGCAACAAAAGATTAGAAAGGACCAGAGAACACCACCAGAAACTCGAACTCTACAAGCATCATAATGGCAATAAATTCCTATCTTTCAGTACTCACTCTAAACGTCAATGGACTCAATGCTCCAATCAAAAGACATAGGGTAACAGAATGGATAAGAAAACAAGACCCATCTATATGCTGTTTACAAGAGACCCACTTTAGACCTAAAGACACCTACAGATTGAAAATAAGGGGATGGAGAACCATTTATCATGCTAATGGTCAACAAAAGAAAGCCAGAGTAGCCATACTTGTATCAGACAATCCAGACTTTAAAATAAAGACTGTATCAAGAGATGCAGAAGGGCATTATATCATCATCAAGGGGTCTATAGACCAAGAATACCTAACAATTGTAAACATTTATGCGCCAAATGTGAGAGCACCCAAATATATACAACAATTAATCACAAACATAAAGAAACTCATTGACAGTAATACCATCATAGTAGGAGACTTCAACACCCCACTCACAGCAATGGACAGATCATCTAATCAAAAAATCAACAAGGAAACAATGGCTTTGAATGACACGTTGGACCAGATGGACTTAACAGATATATTCAGAACATTTCATCCTAAAGCAGCAGAATATACATTCTTATCCAGTGCACATGGAACGTTTTCCAAAATAGACCATATACTGGGACACAAATCAGCCCTAAGTACAAAAAGATCGAGATCATACCGTGCATATTTTCAGACACCAATGCTATGAAACTCGAAATCAACCACAAGAAAAAATTTGGAAAGGTAACAAATACTTGGAGACTGAAGAACATCCTACTAAGGAATGAATGGGCTAACCAAGCAGTTAAAGAAGAAATTTAAAAAGCATATGGAAGTCAATGAAAATGATAGCACCACAACTCAAAACCTCTGGGACACAGGAAAGGCAGTCATAAGAGGAAAGTATATAGCAATCCAGGCCTTCCTAAAGAAGGAAGAAAGATCTCAGATACACAACTTAACCTTACGCCTTAGGGAGCTAGAACAAGAACAGCAAATGAAACCCAAAACCAGCAGAAGACAGGAAATAATAAAGATTAGAGCAGAAATTAATGCTATCAAAACCAAAAAAAAAACAAAAAAACAGAACAGATCAATGAAACCAGAAGCTGGTTCTTTGAAGAATTAAAAAAATTGATAAACCACTAGCCAGTTTGATTGAGAAGAAAAAGGAAAGGACCCAAATAAGTAAAATCAAGAATGAAAGAGGAGAAATCACAACCAACACAACAGAAATAAAAACAATAATAAGAGAATATTATGAGCAATTACATGCCAATAAAATGGGCAATCTGGAAGAAATGGACAAATTCCTAGAAACATATACACTACCAAAACTGGAACAGGAAGAAATAGAAAATTTGAACAGACCCATAACCAGTAAGGAAATTGAATTAGTAATCAAAAATCTCCCAAAAAAACTAGAGTCCAGCGTCAAATGGCTTTCCAGGGGAATTCTACCAAACGTTTAAGGAAGAGTTAACACCTATTCTCTTGAAACGGTTCCAAAAAATAGAAATGGAAGGAAAACTTCCAAACTCTTTCTATGAAGCCAGCATTACCCTGATTCCGAAACCAGACAGAGACCCCACTAAAAAGGAGAACTATAGACCAATTTCCCTGATGAACATGGATGCAAAAATCCTCAGCAAGATATTAGCCAACTGGATCCAACAATACATTAAAAAAATTATTCACCACGACCAAGTGGGATTTATACCTGGGATGCAGGGCTGGTTCAATACCGGCAAAACAATTAACGTGATTCAACACATCAATAAAAGAAAGGACAAGAACCATATGATCCTCTCAATAGATGCAGAGAAAGCCTTTGACAAAATACAGCATCCTTTCTTGATAAAAACCCTCAAGAAAGTAGGGATAGAAGGAGCATACCTCGAGATGATAAAAGCCATATACGAGCGACTCAATGCTAATATCATCCACAATGGGGAAAAACTGAGAGCTTTCCCCTAAAGGTCAGGAACAAGACAGGGATGTCCACTCTCGCCACTGTTATTCAACATAGTAGTGGAAGTCTTAGCCTCTGCAATCAGACAACACAAAGAAATAAAAGGCATCCAAATCGGCCAGTAGGAGGGCAAACTTTCACTCTTCGCAGATGACACGATACTCTATATGGAAAACCCAGAAGATTCCACCAAAAAACTGCTAGAACTGATTCATGAACTCAGCAAAGTTGCAGGATATAAAATCAATACACAGTAATCGGTTGCATTCCTATACACCAACAATGAAGTGACAGAAAGAGAAATCAAGGAATCGATCCCATTTACAGTGGCACCAAAAACCATAAAATACCTAGGAATAAATCTAACCAAAGATGTGAAAAATCTATACACTGAAAACTATAGAAAGCTTATGAAAGAAATTGAAGAAGACACAAAACAATGGAAAAAGATTCCATGCTCTTGGATAGGAAGAACAAATATTGTTAAAATGTCGATACTACCCAAAGC
>NW_026058704.1:0-18197 GCF_023721935.1 Panthera uncia
GAGAAAGAAGGAGGGAAGGAAGGAGGGAGCAGAGAGGGAGGGAGGGAAGGAGGGAGGAAGGAAGGAAGGAAGGAAGGAAGGAAGGAAGGAAGGGGGAGGGAGAAAGAAAGAAAGAAAGAAAGAAAGAAAGAAAGAAAGAAAGAAAAAGAAAGGAGGGAGGGAGAGAGGGAGGGAGGAAAGGAGGACAGAAAGAAGGAAGGAGGGAGGGAAGGAGGGAGCAGAGAGGGAGGGAGGGAGGAAGGAAGAAAGGAAGGAAGGAAGGAGGGAGGGAGGAAGGGAGAACAGTTAGGATCCGGCCGTCCTGAGGAGGGGTATGCTTGGACGGTGTCCCCGCCCTCCGGGCGAGACCCCGCACCTAGGCTGTCTTATTTAATCTGTGCCTCGACATTGAGGACCGTGGCCCGATGCCAGATAAAGCTGGCTAAAAGAAAACCGTTTGTCTCAGCGGATGCTTGCACACCAGAAATCTTCATTTGTCGCCCGGCGGACAGGGAAGGAAGAACAAAAGAATCCGAGCCCCTGGATTCAATCAGCTTTTCTTTCTTTATTATTTTTTTTTTCTTTGGGAGCACTTTTCACCACCTGGCAATATTTCTCTTTTTAAGCCGGGCTTTGTGCTTTTAAAGCTTTATGAAATGTGCGGCTCAGGCTTCGTTCTCCTGGCAGGCGGACTATTCCCAGGGCCCACCGTCCCCTGTAGCAGTTTTCTCGGGCTGATGTCACCAGGCGGGGAGGCGGCACCGTCGCCTGTCCCCGGAACGCATCTCCCTGCAAACCCCGCCAGCAAAAGGCTCCCAAGGAGCAGATGTTTCTGTTTAAGGCTGACAGCGGCTGCAGGGACCGTTTTCCTCCCCATCCATTTTCAAGTGCGAGAGGCAGCTGTTTGCCAGGAACACAGACCCAGCTTCTAATGAGGTTCGTGGCCGAGCCGGGCCTTGGAGAGGGAGGCCTGACCAACACCAGGATGAGGTGATGAGCCGACCCCGGGAGGGAGCTGGCCGCGGGCCATTTCGAAATCATCTGGAGGAGAAATGTCTGGTTTTCTAGGACACGGTTGGCGGTTTCAAAAAGCATAATCAATGGGAATTGTTGATTTCGTCTGATTTCTGCCAGGGGTTGTCGCTCAGCTTAAAGAAAGAGCGGCCAAGTTTTTCAGCAGATCGGGGACGCTCTGACCAAGCGTTTCCCAAACTCGGTCTGTCCGCAGAATCAGCATTGGCTTTGCGGCCGCCCTGGGACATTCAGCTAACGGAATGCGACTTGGCTAATTCAGATTCGAGTCCTTGCAAGTTCCGGCTATGATGGGTGGCAGGAGACCAATGTTTAGGAACGAGTTTCCGACGTGGCTTTGGAGTGGAAAGCTTACAATGGAGAAAATCCAAGGCATTGACTTCGGTGTTGCTACAAACTGGGAGAGGGCTGCAATTATCGTTTAAATAGGAAGGTATAGAAACAAACCTTTCATTTTACAATGAAAACCCTACAGACTTAGGATCAAACCCCTCTGGGGGGAGGGGGGGAGACGTTAATTCAAAATTCACTGTTAAGTAGCTTAATATTACAACCTATCTTATGTGCACGTTTTCATAAGGCAGAGAATGTAACCAGAGAAAATAAAGGGCATGGCATTTATTGAGTTATCCATATGGATTGGGGGCCCTCATACATATCCCATTTCCTCTACACTGCAATTCGAAGTTGTTTTTTTTTTTAATGTTTATTTATTTTGAGAGAGAGAAAGAGAGAGAATCCCAAGCAGGCTCCACGCTGTCAGCACAGAGCCTGACGCGGGGCTCGATCTCATGAACCGTGAGTTCATGACCTGAGCCAAAATCAAGGGTCAGACGCTCAACCGATTGAGCCACCCAGGCGCCCCCTTTTTTTCCTTTTTTTTTAATTAAGTTTTTGTTTCTAAATATGCATACGTGACTGATAGCCATATGTGAAAACCAGAGGTTACCCCAATATACTACCTATGTTCCTCTGTATACACGTGTGTGCACACACACATGTCCCATTTAAAAGTCAGTCATATCTACACACGATTGTGCACCTGCTTTTTCGTTGTATGGGTCCTAATTGTGACTCCCTAACTTCCAGGCTATCTTTCCTTGTCCCATAATACTCTGCTGCATCGCTGTACAAAATTATATTTAACCACTCCTCAGGACACCCCGGGGGGGCTCAGGTGGTTGAGCGTCTGACTTTGGCTCAGATCATGATCTTACGGTCGGTGGGTTCAAGCCCCGTGTCGGGCTCTGTGCTGACAGCTCAGAGCCTGGAGCCTGCCTCGGATTCTGTGTCTCCCTCTCTCTCTATGCCCCGCCCCCACTTGCGCGCACTCTATGCCCCGCCCCACTTGCGCGCACACGCGCGCTCTATCTCTCTCTCTCAAAAAAAAATAAACATTAACCATTCCTCTGCTGTACAATTAGACTATGGCTATTTCTTCCTATTATCAACAATGTTGCAATAAACATCCTTGCAAATACACCTTTGTCTGTATCCAAGATTGCTCTTTCTTTTTCTTTTTCTTTCTTCTTCTTTCTTTCTTCCTCTTTCTTTCTTTCTTTCTACTTTTTTCTCTTTCTTTCTTTCTTTCTTTCTTTCTTTCTTTCTTTCTTTCTTTCCTTCTTTGTTAGAAAGGGGTTGCAAGTGAGCAGGGGACAGAGAGAAAGAGAGAATCCCACAAGGAGCAGAGAGAGGGAGAAGTAGGGCTCACCCTGGGCTCATGTTCACCCGAAGCGGGACTCGAGCTCACCTGATGTGGGACTGAGACTTATGAACTGTGAGGTCATGACCTGAGCCAAAGTCAGATGCTTACGGAGGGAGCCACCCCGGCACCCCAGGATTGCTCTTTAGGGTAAATTCCTCCAGATGGAATTTTTTGAGGTCAAACAATAAGCACATTTTAAGGTTTTTATACATATTGTGAAATCACACTCCAAAAAAGGGTCCCCCAGGTTAAATCAGTGTAGTCAAGCGCCCCGTTTCCTCAAATTCTAAAGCTAGCACTGTCTTTTTCAAAAATGCCAATTTTTTGGCTGAAAAAATGACATGTTGTTTAAATGTTTCTTTAATTTTTTAAATATTTATTTATTTTTGAGGGGTGGGGAGGTGTAGAGAGAGAGGGAGACACAGAATCGGAAGCAGGCTCCAGGCTCTGAGCTGTCAGCACAAAGCCCGACACGGGGCTCGAACCCACAAACTGTGAGGTCACGACCCGAGCCAAAGTCAGACGCTCAACCGACTGAGCCACCCAGGCGCCTCCAAATGCTTCTTCAATTTGGAAAGATACTGCACGGATTTCATGTTTCTTGGCCATTTGCCTTTTCTCTTTTGTGAATTGCTATTTATGTCTTTTGCCCAATTCATAACCAGGGCATTTGTCCTTTATTTTATTGATTTGTAAACACTCTTGACGTAAGAGTATCACATTTTTTTCCTACATTCTATGTTGCAAATAAATGCCCCAGCTCATGTCACACTATTTTTTCTAGTTGATGGTAGTAATTGGCCACACTAAAATTTTAAATGTTTAGGTGGTCAATTGCACCAATCTTTAAAATTCTTTCTTTGACTGGAATATAAAAATCAACATACGTATATTCTCGAGCTCTAATGGGTTTTTTTTTTTTAATCTTTTAACGCGCCCTGAAGTTTAACGTCCAAACTGTTAGTAAGTAACTCGTTGACTAAAATCATTCCCCTCGCTTTATCGTACACTGAATAGTTATGTAAACTCGGGCCTCTCTGTGCATTTTATTGCTTTGATTTGCTTGGCTCTGAGCCACGGCCACTTGCTTGAATCATTGCGGGTTTAAAGTGGCTTTTCAAGTCCGGTCCTCGGAAGCTACTTTCTGACCACAGAACCTGTGTTTCTCCGAAAATACCCCGTCTGGGGGCTCAGGGGGAGGACTGGCCCCCTGTCAGGGTTGGGAAGCAAAGCTCTCACACAAACACATCACCACTGTCCCGCTGTGGCCGGAGGGGGTCTTGCTGAGGAACACGAAATGCACAGAAGATTCAGGGCAGTGCAGATATCGAATGAAGGCTGGAAGAGTCAGAGGACTCATCCCATCTTCGAACCACAAATGGAGGCTAACACGTGCTGAGAATTACGCTAGGCTCTGGGGACATTGAGAGTAAGACACAATCCCTGGTCACGGAGCCGTGACGTGTAGAGGAAATCAGATCAGACGCCCTGACCTCACCTCGTGTCTCTGCCTCTCCCCAGCCTCTCTGGGCTGGGAACCCCAGCCCTGAGCTCAGGATCAGCTCTGCCTTGGCTTTTTTTTTTTTTTTTTTTTTAATTTTTTTTCCAATGTTTTTTATTTATTTTTGGGACAGAGAGAGACAGAGCATGAACGGGGGAGGGGCAGAGAGAGAGGGAGACACAGAATCGGAAACAGGCTCCAGGCTCTGAGCCATCAGCCCAGAGCCTGACGCGGGGCTCGAACTCACGGACCACGAGATCGTGACCTGGCTGAAGTCGTACACTTAACCGACTGCGTCACCCAGGCGCCCCTCTGCCTTGGCTTTTGATGAGGCTGGAGTTGCCTAGGCAGCACACCTTCCCTCCCTCCGATGTGTTTGCTGCTAAATCAGTTCCCTACTTTCCGCTAAATGCTACAAGATTTTAGTTTTGAATCCTAATTGTTAACATGGATCAAACACAGCAAATAGAAACACAATTGCAATACCAAAAAAAAAAAAAAATGTTTTTGAATTAAAATTAGGGGCGCCTGGGTGGCTCAGTCGGTTAAGCATCCGACTTAGGCTCAGGTCATGATCTCACAGTTCATGAGTTCGAGCCCTGCATCAGGCTCTGTGCCGACAGCTCAGAGTCTGGAGCCTACTTTGGATTCTGTGTCTCCCTCTCTTTCTGCCTCTCCCCTGCTTGTTCTCTCTCTCCCTCACTCTCTCTCTCTTTCTCAAAAATAAATAAACATTAAAAAAAATTTTAATTAAAGTTTAAAGAATAAATAAATCAAGTTCCCTATGAGCCTTCCCCAAGGAAAAACGGTGTGCCCTCTTCCTAAAGGTTGCGACCGTAAACAGTGCTGGGGTCAAAATTCACCAGTGCTGACCCTGCCATGCCAAGTCATTCCATGTAGTTCAATCTCCAGACTTCTTCCCTCCTCATATAGGTGCCTTTTTCCAAGTACCTTCTTGGATAAATCTGTGGGTGATCATATGAACTAATATGATGAACTGTTGATGAGGGAGCCTTCAGGAAAGCTTATTTAAAATATCTGACTCAGCTAGAATGCCCTTTGATTTTTTGCAACTTCTTCTCGTTCCTGCATGGAACATGGATGCAGTGGCCGGGAGTGCAGCAGCCATCTTGGGATTATGAGGCAATAAGAACGAATACAAAAGCCTACACACTAAGAATAACGGAGCAGAGGAATGATGGCTTGGGTCCCTAACGTTATTGCTGAGCCAACCACAGCATCCCTGGGCCACCTACCCCAGGCTTCTGAGTGAGAAATAAAAAACACTCATTGATTTCATTTATTGTTAATACAACTTCTGTTATTTATATCCCCCACCCCATTCCTAATGTGACCCCCACGCTGGATTCTTGTTTTAGGAACATGACTGGTTTCTCCATGTGTCTGCCCACTCCACAGGGCAGACTGATGTCTGGCCTAATTTTTTTTTTTTTTTTTTTTTTTGAGATCAAATTCCCATGAAATAAAATTAACCATTTTTAAAGGGCATCATTTTAAAGAGTATAATTCAGTGTCATTAGGACGCCTGGGTGGCTCCGTCGGTTAAGCATCTGACTTCAGCTCAGATCATGATCTCGAGGTTCCTGAGTTCGAGCCCCACATCGGGCTCTGTGCCGACAGCTCAGAGCCCGGAGCCTGCTTCGGATTCTGTCTCCCTCTCTCTCTGCCCCTCCCCTGCTCACACTCTGTGTGTGTCTCTCTCAAAAATAAACAAAACATTTTTAGAAATAATAATTCAGTGTCACTGAGTACCTTCACAATGTTGTATGATCATCATTTTTGTCTTG
Source organism: Panthera uncia (assembly GCF_023721935.1). NCBI lineage: Eukaryota > Metazoa > Chordata > Mammalia > Carnivora > Felidae > Panthera > Panthera uncia. The sequence goes on from NW_026058704.1 coordinate 6,026, forward strand.
TTTTAAGACAAAAAGAAACTCCACACACATCAGAAGTCACTGCTCCTGCCACGCCTGGCCACACCTGGCCTATTTTCTGGCTCTACGGATGTCCCCATTCTGGGCATTTCCTATAAATAAAATCCTGTAATACGTGTCCTTCTGTGTCCGGCCCCTTCCACTTAGCACCCTGCTTTCAGGGTTCACCCAGGCTTTAGCGTACGTCAGTCTGCCGTTCCTTTTCACGGGCAAGTAATACTCCATAGCATGGAGACACCGCACTGTTCATCCGTTCGTCAGTTAATGAACATCTGGGCTTTTTCAGTCTGTGGCTATGGCGGAAAATGCTGCGACTCATGTGGCCGTTTTTGTGTGAACATCTGTTTCCAGTTACTTTTGGTGCGCAGGGAGGGTTGAATTGCCAAGTCACGTGCTAACTCGTTGTCTGACTTTGTGAGGAACAGTAGCCTAACTTGGAAACGCGTTTCCTTACAGCCCTGGAGGACACTCCCTGGGTACGAAACCAGGGGCTGGAACACGGCTGTCCGGGGACCGGGCTGGCCAGGGCCACACACGCTGTCCAGCGGAGACATTCCTCCCACCGCGCTCCCCGCACAAGTGGCCCAAACAGTGCTGCGGCCTCAAGGCGGGGCCGGCCACAGGCCATTGTCTTGACCAGTGGTCCTGCTCCTCTGGGCTAGACTGTCTACCCCACCCCAGGCACTGGAGAGAGAGCATTCGGGCGTGAGAGAAAAATCGAAGGGGAGGGATGGAGAGTTCCGGCTCTCCCGGGAAAGTGAGCTCCGATGGAGGTTTTCAGGGTGAGGATGAGGCCGGAGGGGGCCGGTCTGGCACCATGTGGGGCCGACAGAGACAAAGGATGAGGTCCAGGGAAACGCCAAGAGGGCCAACGTCGTAGGAGCCGGACCCAGAGGCGGGAGGCAACGAGGAGGCACAGGGGAGAACCAGGCCTCAGACACTGAGCAGACTCCCTCGATGCCAGGACATTTTAGAGTGTCCGAGAGTCCCGAGAGCGGGGTGTGCCGCTCAAGGCACTGTACCCCTCGGACAGCAAGGCTTTGTCACCCCCCAAAATGAGCCTCAGCCTAAAAAAAAAATGCTTCGGTCTCCACCGGCACACAGGCCTGACTGAACCGCATCGGACACTCTAAGAACGCCCAAATGCCCGTCAATCTTTTCAATGAAAGGTGCACGTAAAAGCAGTAATACGTTTGGGCTGTGGGTGGATATGCCAGCACATTTTTCATATTACAGACACAAGAGTTGCGGGCCTCGATCTCTGCTTTTATGTAATTTATGAGCGCTAGGAAAGCGTGGGGATTTCTAAAAGGTTGCACACACTTACGTATTATTAACCCAAAGTGGTGAAAAATGAAACACCCGAAGTCTGATCTTCTCTTTGTTTCCAAGGAGACCGGCAGATTCGTCTCATGGTGTCCCGTTGGCCTTTAAGTAAGAGAAACAGAGGCACACACGCCTCCCCTCCCCCCACAGAGAAATAAAGCTCATTATTCACCCAGCAGAGGAGTGGGTGAGTCGGGAGGGTGGCCTGCGCAAAATCGGGTGATGGGTTGTTCAAGGCCGTAGGCAGGTTGCCGTTGAGTGAGGACAAGAGCTCGGGTCTTTCTCCATCATGCCGCCTCCCTTCCTGCCGCCCAGGATGGGACTCCAAAGACAGGAAGTGATTATCGCCCATCAGTAAACTGAAGGCTGTTGCTCTGGTCTGTGTTCCCAACACAACTGTTTGAGAGCTCCCTACACATCCCAAGTCAGGTCTTCTGTCCCGTGAGAGCTCTGATTTTCTTCTTCCCAAGGTTATTACCCATCTTATTCAAAGAGGTCCGACCATGAGTGCTCGTGAGGGTGGGGGTCTGGCCACCCTAAGGAGTCTGAGACTCCAGGCGGATGGGTTAAGTCTTCAATAAAAATAGTACAAAGGAGGGGCGCCTGGGTGGCTCAGTCAGTTAAGCATCTGACTCTCGATTTCAGTTAAGGTCATGATCTCACGGGGGGGCCTGGGTGGCTCAGTCGGTTGAGCTTCCGACTTCGGCTCAGGTCGTGATCTCGAGGTTTGTGAGTTTGAGCCCCGCATCGGGCTCTGTGCTGACAGCTCGGAGCCTGGAGCCTGCTTCCGATTCTGTGTCTCCCTCGCTCTCTGCCCCGCCCCCACTTGCACTCTGTCTCTCTCTCTCTCTAAAATAAATAAACGTCAGGGGCGCCTGGGTGGCGCAGTCGGTTAAGCGTCCGACTTCAGCCAGGTCACGATCTCGCGGTCCGTGAGTTCGAGCCCCGCGTCAGGCTCTGGGCTGATGGCTCGGAGCCTGGAGCCTGTTTCTGATTCTGTGTCTCCCTCTCTCTCTGCCCCTCCCCCGTTCATGCTCTGTCTCTCTCTGTCCCAAAAATAAATAAAAAATGTTGAAAAAAAAATTAAAAAAAAAAATAAAATAAATAAACATCAAAAAAAAAACCACATTTAAACACATTCTCTGGCTTCTAGGTCATGTTAGTTGATTCTAAACTAAGATGCTTTGCTGGCTCTTCGATTAAAAAGCATGCATGGCTCTTGAAGAGAGTAAAAATCCTTGTGCTCTGACATCAATGTACTCACCAGAGGGAGATTGCTCAAGAACTCTCAGAAAATGTACAAAATCCCAACCGGGTATTTCCGCTGCGCAAACAATGAGCGATGTGCGCAGAGGTCGTGCATAGGCCACTAGAGGATGGTGCCTGGTGACCCATTTCTGGGAATAAAGAAGGAAGGAAAGGGCCAGGGAAAGGAAAAGACGGGGCATTGCCTAAAACAGCTAAATGTCTAATAAAGATGGGTTAAATCATTACACATAAACATCTTATATTCATATATGTCATATAGTTATAGTCACTTTGTGTGTTTGATGTAATAAAAGCAGAATGCAAACGCGGTGTGAATTTTGTTTTCAAGAACGTCTGCGTGTGTGTGTGTGTGTGTGTGTGCGCGCGTGCGCGCATTCATGGGCTCAGACACAGGACCGGAGCCTCGTGCCGTGGTCATTTCTGGGTTCTGGTGTTACAGGTGATCATTTCCTTCCTCATACTTCCGTGTTCCCAAAGTTTCTGCCAAAGACACACTGCTTCTACCGTCAGAAAATCCCCAAAAATGCACTCTGAAAGAGCACTGTTTGGACTACTCCAAAAAATATCAACAAAAGATAAATTAATGTTTTGGGGCACCCATCCATGGGCTAGGCACCATGGTGTGTGCGGGGACACAGGAAGGAGTCGGATGTGGCTCTTAACATGTCAAATTCAGAGACCAGTGGCGGAGACAAACTTAGATAAACGCGACAAAACATGAGTAGGTATCGCATAGGATGATCAGCAACAGGGCTGCGGAAATGCAGAGGGAAGAGCCTTCACTCCGCCGGGGGAAGGTGAGCGAAAGCATCACGAAGGGGATATTTGAGCTGGGCTGTGACGACAGAAGAGGAGTTCGTCAGGAGGCCAGGGTCAAATCAGGGCGTTCTCCATAACCCGAGCAGCACGGACAAGGGGAGAACAGTGGGGCAGGATCCGTGTTGGGGACCAAGGAGGGACGGCACGAAGGGAAAGTCTTCGATGGCCGATTACAATTCTGGATTCCATCCCGTAACAAACGAGGAGGCCAGAGCAGATGTGGGGAAAGATGACTTCAGCGAGACCATTGAGGGGCGGCCTCATGCAAACTCGGGGAGAAAAGCTTACTGAGCCAAATCATTGCTTAACAATTAGTTGTCTTTCATAATTTTTCCCTTTAGGATGGTGAGCGTTGGGTCATTTCCTTTTTTTCTACTTTCCCCTTTTTACATATGCCATCTTGTTCCTAAATCCATTTCATAATTTATTTTTTTTAACGTTTTGCTTATTTTTGAGACAGAGAGAGACAGAGCATGAACGGGGGAGGGGCAGAGAGAGAGGGAGACACAGAATCGGAAGCAGGCTCCAGGCTCTGAGCCGTCAGCCCAGAGCCCAACGCGGGGCTCGAACTCACGGACCGCGAGATCGTGACCTGAGCTGAAGTCGGACGCTTAACCGACTGAGCCACTCAGGTGCCCCTCATTTCATAATTTAAAATACAGGGGGAGTGGCAGGGGGAATAAGTCTACAGTCAACCAAAATTTTCATTTCAGATGCTGTCTCTTCTCAGGATTGAATGGTATAAATCAGGTTGGAAATACCCCAGCAAAACTGTCCCATCAACCAGACCATTAAAAACTTACTCCCCACGGGGCACCTGGGTGGTCAGTTGGCTGAGCAGCTGACTCTTATTTCGACTGAGGTCATGATCTCCTGGATCGTGAGATCGAGCCCCACATTGGGCTCCCCGCTGTGAATATGGAGCCTGCTTGCGATTCTCTCTCTCTCTCTCTCTGTCCGTCTCAAAATAAGTAAGTAAACTTAACAACAACAACAAAGAACTTACTCCCCCGAGGAAAGCCTTGCCTCCTCTCAACTGGCTTCCCGATGTCTGGCCATGCACCTTCCCCCAAGGTGTGGACACCCCGCATGTACGGATCTGGAGCCTGCTTTTTTCACTTCCCCTAAACGCTCCCCCGTGTTGTCATCTGTTCCCTGAAGCACTGCCTTCAAATGGCTCCTTAATCGTCCAGGAGCAGATGCTTCGTGGCTTACTTAAATATTCCCACCGTTGGACTTGCAGCTTGCCTCGGCTGCGCTAAAATAAGGCTTCCGTGAAGCTCGTTCTATGTCAACTGATTTCCTGGGAATCTGTTACTAGAAATGACTATCTGTGCTAAGGGTGAATCGAATCAATCCCAAAGGGGGTGGAGAATGCGAACATTTCTAAGACTCTTCACACACGTTGCCAAATTGCTTTCGTGCGTGGGGTGATTCGATTCACACTCCGAGCGGAATACGGTGTTTAGCCGTTGCTCTTTTTTGCGGCAAATGGCCCGGATCTTAGCTCCCTATCTGTCAAGCAGGGGCCAGGCCCCCTTCGGGTCTGGCCCGCCGTTGGTTCAACGCAGGGAGGGGTTTTACAGTTACCACGTCGGTTTCTGTTCTCTAGGATTAATAAGTTTGGAATTAAAAGAGTATGTGCTGTTCTTCTGAGCTATTGCCCTTGAAAACAGCATCTCTTTTCGGCCGCCCCTCGTTGGCTCCATTTTTTTCCGAGGTGAAATGGGGCATGAGACGACCCTGTGCCTTTCTCCCATGCACCCACCCACACACCTCATTTTCTGCCAGATTTAAAATGCAATCGTTACCGAGTGGCGCCTATTATCCGGCTCAACACGATGCCCATACCCGGAAGTCTGGTCACCGTCGTATATAATTTATGAACCCAACCCAGAAACCAGGCAAAGAGAAAATGAACACGGGCTCTAAGCCTCTGTGGTAATGAAATCACTTTTTGGTCTCGCGTAACTACGCCTATCTGTGCTCATTTTCATGTCTCGATCTCTTCCCAAATTTGTTACCCCCGTGACTGACGCTCCAATTACGATTTCCTTCCCTCGCTCGCTCGCACGTTATCCAGTAAATGCCACGGCCTTTCACCGCGCCGTGAACCTTATTTCCCAATTACTGTGGGTAAACAGGGATGAAGCCTTGAAATCATGTGATTTGGTCCTGAGCGCAGCGGCAGAGACTGAGACATATACATCAAGGCCACGGTCTCCAGAAATCACAGGCGGTGGGAGAAGCCTCCGGAACGGGCCCTCTTTGGCGAAGAGCGGTGTCCACGTGGACATCTTGGCCCCAGAGTGACTTCACGGTCCAAAAAGGCGCGTTTCCAAGTCCATCGGAGGGACGCCCTCATTTGCTTCCATTCTGAGCTAGTACCCGTCAGCCTCTTCAATCTCCATTAGCAGGTTAGAAATTTATTTAGAAAGCCGACAGGTACTATTTGGGGGATTAATGACCACTGATTTATGAATATTGAGCAGCATTTCAATAATCGGAGACAGAGTAATCTCTGGTGGCTGCAGTCAGCTCTCCTTGTCACTGCCGTCTACAGCAATCACTCAAAGCCAGTTAAATGCTTCTGATTTATGACCTTAACCTTCAGGGTCCACTCCATTTGCTCTCTCGGTGTGTAAATTCTAAAAATGCAATTCCCTCCACCTCCAGAGAGCCAATTTAAGTCAACATTATGCATGATCCGAGAAGGCGGGAATTCTCGGATCTCTTATTTCACTTCATTAAATTTGCACCGAACATCTTGCAATTAAAATTTCATACAGATTTCTCCTTATGATTGACAATTGGCCTTGATGAAATGAGTTCACATTTGGTCTCTCGGAAGACTCAGAAGGAGAGAGATGGGTCCGGACATTGTTCCGAGAGACGTAATGACGGGGCGCTCACACTTGAATTAGCATTTGGAACAGACGCATCGGTGAAAGGGTCCGCCTTTATCACACAGCGAAACCAAGCCAGGGATGAGAAGCAAACCCAGTCCGCTTTGAAAACACAGCGCATGTTGTCTGCCAATGATAAAACAAGACAGTCACAGGCCCTTAGAGCAGGAACGAGCCTTGCAGGGCTCGTGGGCCAAAGCTTCCATGTTTCGCACACAGAACCGGGTCTCCAGAGGGGGAAAGATTCCCCAGCATGGCAGAGATGTGGGTGTTCCCGAATCTCTTGTCTGTGGGCCTCCCTGATGACCGTGAACCCCGTGACCGTGGGACCAATGGAATATTAAAGAAAGTGCTGACTGCCACCTCCAGGCTGGCCCATAAAATCCATCCACAACGGATCCTCAGTCTCCCCATCTTTCTGAATAGACAGTGGTGTGAGTGAGGAAGAGATATATGGAATTAAGCCACCCAAGTGGAGGGGTTGCTTTCACAGTTAAAACACCTCCAACGCAGACCGTGGATAAGTCCTTGCCTGAGACACCCAAGGGCACAAAGTTAGTGAAGGAGTAAAAGCCAGAGCCCTGGCTTCCAGACGGAGGGTTCCGCGCCCTCCTACTCCATTCAGAGTGCCTTGGGGTTTCATTCGGGAAGTTAGAATTTAGAATGTATACGTCTAGTGGCTCGGTAGGTTGAGCGTCCGACTCTTGATTTCGGCTCAGGTCATGCTCTCGCGATTCGTGGGATCGAGCCCCGCCTCGGGTTCTACGCTGACAGCACGGAGCCTGCTTGGGATTCTCTCTCCCTCCCTCTCTCTCTGCTCTCCGCCCTCCTCAAAATAAATAAATAAACTTAAAAATTTTTTTAATTAAAAAAAGAAAAAGGAATGTACGCATCTAAGGAGGTGTCAGGAAGGGCCGAGAGGTAGGATTTGGAAAAGTGATTCCCGTCCCCCATGCATCTGTTTAAACAGATATATGTGCACCAGGTAATTGTTTTGTTTCCTTTTGTTTTGTTTTGTTTTGGGGGGATGTGTGCCTGTTTTACTTCAGGCACAGGTGCTTTTCACAGAAGGACAACGGGGTTTATTGCAGGTCTGGGGTTTTGTGTTTTGTTTTTGCAAGGATGGAGCCTGAGGGAGACAGAAAGGAAAATGAGAAGGCCCGTCTCCGCCTACAAGGTGACAAACAGCAGGGCCCTGAAGGGGCCGGGTGGATGGAAGGTGACAGAAAACTCAGGCGGCCCAGTGTAGCTTCCGGGACACTAAAGCAGCGGGGACAGTGACGCGTAAATGTTCACGGGCTGACGGACCCTCGGGATACAACGTTTGCCAATTTCCATGGTGGACACACTCCCCCGTGGCCAATCCCAAGCCACCCCCGTGATGTCATGCTCGACCTCGGAGCTGGGAAGAGACGCACACAGTAGGCCCTCACAAGCCGGGAGGAGCCAGCCCCTGCTGCACCACCGGCATGGAGCCTTAAGAACCCAGGGTGGCTTCTTCGGCACCCCGTAAGTTTGACGGGGCCTCAGTGAGGGGGGACGGAGCCCAGCTGGAGAGACCCCCAGGGGGTGGAGGGCGGGTACCAGCCACAGAGGCGGCAGAGGCCCCTTTCCTAGATCACATACTCACAGCAGATCGCAGACCAGAAGGAAAAGGTGGCAGAACACCCACGGACGCGTCCTAGGTGCGGGGACTGTGTCGGGGGGAGCGGGTCCAAGGCCTGAGACCTGGTGTTTCACAGCTGGAGAAAGAAGGCGGCGTATTTTGTGCATCGTCTTTCTCTTTGCCCCCGGGCTGCTGAGCGCTGGGCCATTTTGGACACCCGAGAAAGACAAGGCTGACGTTTGGAACAAGAGGTTTACCCAGGCTGGAAGTCACTGACATCAGCGGGGAGGGGAGAGGCGACATTAAGGGAAAACCACATTGCCTGGTAGAACGTGAACAGGAACGGAAGGAAGTGAGGATATCCGATTCGGGGCTCAATCCTTGCCACTTTACGTCTCAAATTTCGTTCCTTCACCTGTAAAAGAGGGCGGAGCCTCCCTGTCGGAGTTGGATGAGACAGGACGAGTGAAACACCTCCCACCCGGGGCTGCATCACAATCCCAGGAGAGGACGGGAGGGCGGACCGGCTCCTCTGGACCAAGGACGTGGCCTGTGACATCCTCTGAGCCGAGCTGGAGACAGAACAGCATCCGACTCCCTTCCCCACCTTCTCTGCGCCGCAGACCCAAGCCCGAGCCCAGAGCCAGCTCTCAGGAGGCCGCCAATCGGCTGCACGGATTCAGGCCAACTGTGGTTCACCCTGTCACCTCCAAACTCCAGGCAGAGCTGCATGGAGGACATGGGCACAGTTTCAACACACAGGGGCCCATCGGGCGGACAAACGTGTTAGAAGGAATGACCGACCGCCCGGGGGGAGCCCCGCTGCCCAGGAAGCGTGCCCACCTGGCACAGGAGAGGAAAATACATCCGTCCCGTGGCCAGGCCACCCGGGAAGGGAGCAGTGCCTTCCCATGGAGCACGTCTTCTCCAAGACTGGTGGCCCCGTCGGGGTGACACTGTCTCTCCCTCACCAAGCTAACGTGGGCACCATAACGGGGTAGAGGAAGGGTGGTAACTATAAGACAGGGCACGGCGCTCAGCACATATCCCTAATTCTTTTCCTTCGTTGGCTCATCAGCGAGTGGGTGGTGCTGTGTCTCAGGGCCCAGGCTGGGAACTGAGGGCACAGGGTGTGGGACGCAGGGTCCCTGCCCGCTAGCAGCTCAGTCTGGGAGGAGCGGAGGGGCCGGGAGACACGTCTGTGAACAGATCACAGCCAACAAGCGACTATGGATGCCGATCCTGTCTTATCCGGATGGGGCCTGGTGGAACAAGGGGCCAGGACCCAGGATGGGCAGCAGTCAGCCTAGCCTGAAACCTGTGTCCCTTAAGCTGAGTGTGGAAGTTCCCAAAACAGTCCGGAGGGAGGCGGTGTCTAGGGCAGAGGACGCTGTAAGTCAAGGCACCGATTTGGAGAACGGCATGGCAGTTCGGGGCTCTGCCGATAATCCAGTTAAACCAGAGGGTTCCAGCAAAAGGAGAGGTAACACCGGGGGGGTGGGGGAGGGCAGACTAGGGCCTGACCCTGACCCCACGTTCCTCTGACCAGCATGACCGTCGGTCCTTCCTCCCTAACTAAAGAGAAGCGTATGTACGGGGCTCGGGACACGGGGCAGCGTGCGTGCTTGTGGACAGAGGGCGCCATGCAAAGATACCCTGTACCCTCCCTGTACCCTCACCAGCAGACAAGGTGCAGATACGCACACAGTCCCGGGACCCTGTTAATCCGGGCCGTGCTGCTGACCGGCAACAAGATGTGAGAGGCAAAAATGAGCCCAGCTCCTGGGACGCACCGACGGGGCACACCGGATATCGGCTCTCGGGGAGATCGTTGATTATGACCACCTATGAGCTCCCATCAACACTTGTCTGCGACATCAGGCGTCTTGTGACTTGTCTGCCCGGCGTTACCCCACTGGGTGAGACTCAGCAGTGCCTCTAAAACGCCGCCCTCGCATCCCGTAACCCCAGCCGAGCTGCACGGAGCTAAGGCATGCCATCGTCCCGCTGATGAGTAGATCGGATGAGGGCAACAATCATTCTCAAGTGCATTCCTACCACACCTTAGGGTCCTGGCGAACTTTTGCCCACACTGCCTCGGTCGATCCGGCTCCTGGGCGGGCAGCTCACGCATGCTCAAATCAGACTCCTTGCAGTCAGGTCGTGGGGCTCCCGTATCCGGCTCCCCGTCCCTTACAGACTTGTCTCCGCCCCACACTGGCTTAGTGCTTGGCTATGGGGCACGGTGCCACTTCATAGACGGGTGTTACTCCAACAGTAACCATCGGGGCAAACATATCCAGTGTTGATGGACATTAAAGGGGTCGGCATTAGCGTTCCCATTTTACAGAAGAGGAGCCTGAGGCTAAGAGGCAGTTCACTTAAGGCTCAGGGCCAGCCAGTGTGAGAGCTGAGCTTGACCAGGTTTTGTAGAACGCTGTCGTCTAATAAACAGGCACGTAAGTGATCACTGCTGTGTCGTGAGCCTGAGACAGAAGCAGCGCACAGCAGCACCCCCGAGGCTGCCTGCAAGAGGTCCCCATCAACCCGTGCCCCGGGTGGGTGAACCTGCAGGGAGGAACACATCACCTCCGTGAGCAGCTTCGGGCGGAGGTGGGCATAAGCCATCGAAACAGCCTTTGTCAAAGTGCAGTCATCTTTCCTCTCTGAGGCTCTTTATGGACTCGCAGGAGCAGCGAGGGTGTGTGTGCACGCGCGTGTGCGTGTAAGTGACAGAAAGAGACGCAGAGAGCTCTGGACCGATCAAGAGAGACAGAAGGCACGCCCGTTTCAAAGCAACATTCGGGACCGATTCTTAAAAACTGCAACACGCCTCCTTCAGTCGGGGTAGATACGCTGAGCTCTGAGCGGCCGATATGGGGGCATCTGGGAAGCAACCGTGAGTGGTCTCCCCACCAGGGGGGGCTCCCCGCTCCGGTCCCCACAGCGCTGCTCAGTTCGATAGCTGGCACCACAGCCTACTACATCCGACTGCCTGTGCAGATCAGGAAGGTAGGAGGATTCCAAGCGTGTTCCCAAAGGGCAGGACTTCTGCCCCTCCCCACGGCGCCCAGCAGAGAGCCAAACACACAGTAGATGTTCAGCACACCTTTGGGGACTGAAGAGCCCACATTCTAGAAGGGGAACCCAGCCTGCAAACCAACAGGTTTTGCTATGGGACAGTGTCACCGCCGTGGGAGAAACAGCGACCACGCACAAGACAGACGCCTACACGCCCATGTTCATGGCAGCATTATTCAAGAGAGCCAAAAGGGCCATCGACGGATGAGCGAGTAAGGAAAATGGGGTCGATCCACATGATGGACTATTACTCAGCCATTAAAAGGAAGGAAATTCTGACCCCTGCTACAACATGCGTGAATCTTGAGGCTGTGATGCTAAAGGAAAGAAGCCAGACACAAAAGGATAAATATTGTATGGTTCCTTTTTTTTTTTTAACGTTTATTTACTGATGAGAGAGAAAGAGACAGAGCATGAGCAGGGGAGGGGCAGAGAGTGAGGGAGACACAGACTCCGAAACAGGCTCCAGGCTCCGAGCTGTCAGCCCAGAGCCCGACGCGGGGCTCGAACTCACGGACCGCGAGATCATGACCTGAGCCGAACTGGATGCTTCACCGACTGAGCCACCCAGGCGTCCCTTGTAGGATTCCTCTTATACCTAGAAGAGGCAGACTCATCGAGACAGAAAGTGGATGCAAAGTTACCAAGGGCTGGCGGAAAGGGAGGGACTCCACTCTCCACTCCCGCCACCCCCTCAGAATCTGCGAGCCTCCCCTCCCCTTCCACCTCCTCCTCCATGAAGCCCCCCCTCCTTGGCCCAGCCTGCCCCAGCTCTCCCTGTTCCACACATTCTGAGAACGTAATTACACACCGCTTTGTATGGCTTCCTAATTCCGGGTCCCCAAAGCCATTCTGGGCTTTCCGAATCCCCCCCCACCCCGAAGTGCTCTGTGAACAAGAGTTTCCACGGTCAGATAACGTAGGGAAGTGTAGCAAGCCCTCCCTTTGAACGGCACAACGCGCACGAGCGCTTCAAAGAGCGAGAGGCCCGGCACCGTGTCACTTGGTCTCGTCCAGCGTGCTTTGCACCGTCATTCGTCCGCGCGAGGCTCTTTTCTCCCGAACGCTAGTTACGATCTTTGGGGCACTTGCGCTCCTTGCGACCTCGTTAGAGAAACTCGGCCCCGAGAGAGAGATCCGCCCACCA
>NW_026058705.1:0-12775 GCF_023721935.1 Panthera uncia
CCACTGTGAGATAGTAGGAGTGGAGAGAATAAACACCTTGACCTCACTCTCCTCTTGCCCTTCATATTCCTGAGTGCGTTTCTTTAGCTGAACGCAGCCAATCAGCTCAGCCTACTACTAGGTTACACAACAGGGTGGATGGAGCATACAGAAGATGCCCAGTGAGGGCAAGCTCAATAAATATTTATAAGCTGAATAAAAAGAAGCCAGAGTAGGTCCCAGATCTCAGAGTTCGGTGAGCTTTGACTACTCTATCTCCCGAGTAACTGCTGCAGGGTTTTTTAAACACCTGTTGCTTAAAGAGTTACAGGCTGTGCACAATCTAGGGACACTCAGCTTACAAAGACTTCGTGGGCTATCACAGCCGCCAGCACAATTGAAATCTGCACTCAGATTTCAGAAAGTCATGGTGAAAGGTGACTTCTCCCTCTCCCTTCCCTGATACCCAGGATGCTGTGAAGAGACGCAGAAATGGCTCCCAGGCACATGAGGGGAAAGCAGCTAAGGAGGAGGCCTTGCATTGGCCACTCAAAAGTGCCTTCCTGTAGGGAATTCAGCACGTAGGAACTCCATGGAAGAAATAAGTATTGTACAGGCCAACTGCCAGGGCGGCTTGCTCACAATCTGAAAAAGAATCAGCTGCTGTAAGAGAGGAGTGACTTCATACAAATTCCAATGTTTGTCTGGTGACTTGAAGTAGCTGTAGATTAATACCCCAATATGTGGTGTACTATCTCCAATATTAAACATAAAAATTAATTTCTGTGCCCCTACTTTAAGGGTAGGGACTTATGGATAGACAAAAAAGCCTTTGCCTGATTTAGGGTAGGATCTCTCTGGTTACCCCCAGATAATTACACACCCATAAATGTTTGTATCTTGTAAAAGGCCCCTGAACTTTTCCATGCTTAATAGCCCACTGACTTTTATTATAAATTCAATATGGAAAGGTTGAGTTTCAGAAAGAATTATTTCAGTGTTATCTCTGATCAGTATAGCATCAATGAGTAATTTCACTATCTGAATTAAACTTAGGACACCTTTTAAATATTGCCTAAACAGATCATGTCAAATGTTAGAGAACTGGAAATATCTTGGAGGCAAGATAAATCACTGGCTGCCAAGTGAGAGCAAATTGCTGTTAATGTCTAAAATGTAAATAAATACATACATACATATATACATATGGGGATCAAAAACAATGCCATAGTAAGATTAATAAAATAACAATCAGAGATGACTGAGAAAGATCTTCCTGTAGAGAAATAGTGTCAACCACAGTTACAGATTCTTTTGGGTTTTTTATCCTCCATTGACATCTGAGATCCATTTACTTTTCCAAAAATCCGAGTGAGAGTTAAAGGAGAAAAGGTTGGAGGTGGGATGGGCTCCCAGTTAACTCCAGTATTGGTTATGATTTCACTCATGATCCTGCCTGGGTCTATTTCTTGTTTACAGTTTTTGTGGGACAAGAAAGTTCCAAGTTTCCATTTCTTAGCAGCCAGTATACATCCCATTTGAGTAAGTCCCTTCTCCAAGATAGCGATAACTTAATTTCAATAATACTCTCATGGTTACATAGTATTGTATCAATGGTAACTTCCTGATTTTGATATTTGTAGTATGGTTATGTCAAATGTTAACATTAAGGGAAGGGGAGGAATTATATAGGGAACCCTGTACTATTTTTGACCCACATTTTTGTGGGTCTAAAATTATTTCAAAATGAAAGGTTTAAACAACAAAGAAAAATATCAGAGAGTGATGAAATCACCAAAAAGGATACCTTTGATCTTCTGTGCCCCACTTGTAGGGTTGGTAAAACCTGTCCACCTCAGATCCTTCCTCCTCCATATCTTTCAACATTTAGTCTTTCCCATTTGATTGAGGTTTCCAGGAACTTGTGTTATCTCTGATCCTGTGTCTAAAAATCCGCTGAAATACTTGAATATTTCCCTTGTCTAAAGCATCTAGACCTAAGCATATGATTTCTCCGGAGGAATCTGATATTGTAACAAGTCTAGAGAGAAAGGGCATTAGGGCCACATGTCTCCCCTTTGAGGGAGTCTTTAAGGAAAGGCTCCTTACATTCAAGAGAGATTCGATTAAACGGAAAGCATAGTTTTCAAAATAAACACTTGCTGTCTGGGTACAAAAACAGCTATACTCTTAGCCTGGTAAGCCTGCTCTTGGCTCAGGTCCCAGAACTTTGAATTACAGAAGTTACCAAGGTGAGTGCTTGCCAGGAGTTTTGCCCTAGTTGGAGCTGTTAGTGGGGAGTTTGAGAGATTAACTCTTTCAGGTGCTATATCATTTACTTTTGTAATTTATTTTTTTTTATTTTTTAACGTTTTTATTTATTTTTGAGACAGGGAGAGACAGAGCATGAACAGGGGAGGGTCAGAGAGAGGGAGACACAGAATCTGAAACAGGTTCCAGGCTCTGAGCTGTCAGCACAGAGCCGGACGTGGGGCTCGAACTCACGGACCGCGAGGTCATGACCTGAGCCGAAGTTGGCCGCTTAACCGACTGAGCCACCCAGGCGCCCCGACTTTTGTAATTAAAAAAAAATTTTTTTTTTTTGAGAGAGAGAGCATGAGTGGGGGAGAGGGGCAGATGAGAAACAGAATCCCAAGCAGGCTCCGTGGTCAGCACAGAGCCAGACACAGGGCTTAATCCCATCCCCTGGGATCACGACTTGAGCCATAATCAAGAGTGAGATGCTCAACCAACTGAGCCACCCAGGGCCCCCCTACTTTTGTAATTGTATTAAATCACTAGTAATCAATGACGAGATAGTTTGACCCGGAAACTATTGTACGAACAGAATGAAACACTAGTTCACAAAAATACAATTTTAAAATATTTTAAGGAAGCTCTACACCCAACGTGGGGCTTACAACCCCAAGATCAAGAGTTGCATTCTGTACAGACTGAGCCAGGCTGATACCCCCTAAAAATGTATTTTCTATTTGCCAGTTCTCTGGCTATTCACCACCAGCACCATCCGTGCCCTGCAATAGCTCTGCTTCTAACCATTTGGAAGAGCAGGATGTAAATCTTTGAGAAAATATGAATGCCAGTTTATTTGCAATGTAGTGAAAGCAGATTATTTGGGCAACTGGGGCAGCCTGCTTCAGGCTGACTCAGATGGCCTCTTTAATTATTCCTGATTCCTTCTGTTATAACTCTTCATGACTGCAGTTATTTTCCAACTTCCCTTAAGTAGGATCGTGGTAATCTCCATAAGCTCATCAAACACAGAAACAGAGCATCTAACTCTTAGATATCATATTCAGAGGAGAGCGCTCACTGTGAGACCCTCTCTCCCCCGATTCAGCCTGGTCAATCTGAATGTCCTCTGCCTGATCCTAGTAGCCAATTTAACATAGATTTTCCAGAAGTCCGGTTGTATATTATAGTAAGAGCTGGATTTCTTGGTGAGTCAGTAGGTCTCTTCTCAATAGTGTGTCTATTTGTTAGCCCTTGGAAGTCTTCTTCTTTTACCTTTATTACTGGGAAAGTTTGAGGTGATTTATGGAGAAGGACTAAATAAATTTGCCCTTCAACATCATGAGGAGAAGTCAGAGAAACTTGTCTCAAGAGACCAGCTGAATGCTCCCTGCTGCTCTGATTTCTTGAAAGCCCAGGAGATAGTA
The DNA here is from genome assembly GCF_023721935.1 of Panthera uncia. Taxonomy (NCBI): domain Eukaryota; kingdom Metazoa; phylum Chordata; class Mammalia; order Carnivora; family Felidae; genus Panthera; species Panthera uncia. The sequence continues at coordinate 3,660 of NW_026058705.1, forward strand.
CTCTCATCCCCTCATCTTTTTACCCTAAGCTTTAAACTCCAAATCTTCTCCCCAAATAGACTTTCCTCTCATAACATCACAGTTTTCTATTTTAATATATTCATTGTAAGTCAGACCCAGGTCCTGCTAACTGGAATTGTCTTTGCTGCCTAATGTCCTGTCAGTGTTTTTTCCATGTGCACAACCTAATTCTAGCATACCCCATGGACTACACAGATTTAGACTACATAGTATTGTTTCCACTGGTGGTGCTTTGAATCTTGAGTGTGGTTCCCAAATTGGACATTTGAAATCTCTACCATAGGACCTTGAACTTGTCTAGGAGGTGATAATATCCTTGGATAAAATGAATGGCATGTGCAGGGTCTTAGAAGAATGTTGTATGTTCACATCATCAAGAACAACATGTAAGAACTTGGCCCTACCAGCAAGAATTACTGGGAACTAGTAGAAACCTCAATATTGGCTTATGATACACAGTGACTGCGCAATATTTACTTTAACCAATGCCAAAGTTCATATAGTTCCAGGCTTTGGACATACCTGAGACCAAACAAAAGCTACATCAGAATCCTGGGATTATGAAGAAAATCCAGAAAGTTGATACCTTCATGCAGATTATATATAGGTCATCTTAGAGTGGACAATGCCTTTTCATTTCTTTATGAGCATGAAGTGAGGTAGATATAAAGAAACTGATTGGCATTTCTGTGATTGGTGAAGATCTTAGGGATGGCACAATATAGGAGACACTCTTGATGAACCCCATCATCCCTTCTCCTGTCTTTATGTGATTAAAAGTCAAAGGTGTCTGGAATTACAATTGTAGTGGGCAAGATATTGTACTAGATAGATAGAGAGAGAGAGAGAGAGAGAGAGAGAGAGAGAGAGATGCAAGACAGTAGAGAACCCCATCATAAGACAAGAGAATCATTCTGTAATAAGAGCACCACCCATTCATGTACTTACGAGATTAAAATGGTAAGAAGAGTGCCTCGCTGGCTCAGGCAGTAGAGCATACAACTCTTGAATCTCAGGGTTGTGAGTTTGACCCCCATGTTGGGTGTAGAGATTACTTAAAAATAAAATCTTAAACAAGCAGCAAAACTAAAAGGCAACCAACAGAATGGGAGAAGATATTTGCAAATGACATATCAGATAAAGGGTTAGTATGCAAAATCTATAAAGAACTTATCAAACTCAACACCCAAAAAACAAATAATCCAGTAAAGAAATGGGCAAAAGACATGAATAGACACTTCTCCAAAGAAGACATCCAGATGGCCAACCGACGCATGAAAAAATGCTCAACATCACTCATCATCAGGGAAATACAAATCAAAACCACAATGAGACACCACCTTACACCTGTCAGAATGGCTAACATTAACAACCCAGACAACAACAGGTGTTGGCAAGGATGAGCAGGAAGAGGATCTCTTTTGCACTGCTGATGGGAATGCAAACTGGTGCAGCCACTCTGGAAAACAGGATGGAGGTTCCTCAAAAAACTAAAAATAGAACTACCCTATGACCCAGCAATTGCACTAGTAGGCATTTATCCAAGGGACACAGGGATAAAGGGACACATGCACCCCCATGTTTATAGCAGCACTATCAACAATAGCCAAAGTATGGAAAGAGCCCAAATGTCCATCGATGGATGAATGGATAAAGAAGATGTGGTATACATATATATATATATATATACATATATATATATATATATATATGTATATATATGTATATATATATATACACAATGGAGTATTACTCAGCAATCAAAAAGAATGAAATCTTGTCATTTGCAACTACGTGGATGGAACTGGAGGGTATAATGCTACGTGAGATTGGTCAGTCAGAGAAAGACAAATGTCATATGACTTCACTCCTATGAGGACTTCAAGACACAAAACAGATGAATGTAAGGGAAGGAAAACAAAAATAATTAAAAACAGGGAGAGGGACAAAACATAAGAGACTCTTAAATTTGGAGAACAAACTGAGGGTTACGGGAGGGGTTGTGGGAGGAGGGATGGGCTAAATGGGTAAGGGGCATTAAGGAATCTACTCCTGAAATCATTGTTGCACTATATGCTAACTAATTTGGATGTAAATTAAAAATAAAATAAAATAAAAATTGTTTCTCAAAAAAAATAAAATAAAATAAAATACAATCTTAAGAGACGTGCCTGGGTGGCTCAGTCAGTTAAGCGTCTGACTTTGGCTTAGGTCAGGGTCTCGCCATTCTTGAGTTTGAGCCCCTCATCTGGCTCTCTGCTGTCAGCGATGAGCCTGCTTCAGATCCTCTGTCTCCCTCTCTCTCTGCCCCTGCCCCCTCTCAAGAATAAATAAATATTAAAATGAAATAAAATAAAATCTTAAGATAAAATGGAAGAGGTAGGATTTCCTGCTGGCTCAGTCAGTACAGCGTATAATTCTTGATATCAGGGTTGTGAGTTTGAGCCCCATGTTGGGTGTTGGGTGTTTATTTTTAAAAAAATAAAATAAAAATTTAGAAAAAAAGAAGATGTAGAGGAATTGCAATGCTAGTGAATGATTTTATGCAGAAGAATCTCAGGAAAACCACAAAAAGACCCAAAGCCTACCAATCTTTGGCACATCACTAATTTATGGGATTATAATGAATATGTGTACAGAATTTAAATTACTGGTCCATATTCATCTGATTAGTAAGGTTTTCTGAAAGAACCAGCATCAGAAAGGAAGTATTACTTACTGAAGACCATTATCTGTTGCTCTTTTTGAAATGAAACTGGTTTAGTATTTGTATATTGTTGCTGTGGTATGTAAGTATATTGGGTTCAGACCGATTTAAGACATGAAATACACCCAGGGAGTCATCTTAAGCTGTCTTATGTTGGGTAAGAATGGTCAGGGGACATCAGTCTAGCTAAGAAGATCTCGGTAATAGATTTGAGAAGCTGGGCAAGGAGCTCAGAAAAAGTAGAGACAAGTGACTCTTCTTGAAGTCTATATCATTAACTTCTGTTATAAAAGAGCAAAATGGAAAAATGTAGTAGAAATATAAAGTAGATAGATTATCGCATATCAGATAAACACTACAGAAGTACATTTGCACCCATCCCTTGGAATAGACCTACACTGCTCCCTTTATGTGAATCAGTTCGGGATGCCTAATGTGGTTCTAAATACTGGTGGGCAACGAAGATGTGCAAGGAACACAGAGGGTCCTAACCTAAGGCAGGCAACTCTTCTGGAGTTTTCTTTCTTTTTAAATCTGTATTGATTTTTTCAAAAGTTAAATGTTGAGTACATCAGGAGAATAATTGAAAAATATGTGAGACTTTAAAGAAAAATAATGACCATTATCTAGTAGTAAGTAGTCATAAAACATTGTCTTTACTTCTGAAGCCCCTGTGTGCTGCACCCTGATCCCAATCAAAGGTAATCCCCATCTTCAATTTTGTGTCTATTAACCTTTTAGCTTTGTTTATAATTTTATCATGTTTGTATCTTTGAACAATATTTTTTACTTTTACCAAGTTTTGAATCTTACATAATACATTTATTTTTTTTTCTTGATCAAAGTTTTTATTTAGCTGAATGCAAAATGGTCTGTTACCTTATATGTTTACTTTATACCCTATACATGTGCCATACTATATATGACCTTATAGCATTTTTTAGAGCACAAGATTGAACACTAGGAAAATCAACCTGATATCTTGCCCTTTACTGAAATGTATAGTCCAATTACATTTAATGTAATTACTGATCTATTTGAGTTTAAATTATTATTTCTTTTCTTTCCTGCTTATTCTATAGTTTTTATCTTCTTTTATTTTTTTTAAAAAATTATTCCATTTGCCTCCTATATTCACTTATGGTAATAACTTTCCTGATTTATTAACATTGAATAAAAATTAACATTTGTATCACCTTGTGAAAAATGCAATAACCTCTACTTATTTCCTTGCTTCATATGCTATTTAATTCTTTGTGTATTTGAAACCCCATAGTATATTATTTGTAAATATTTATTTAGATTTATCTATATATTTACACTTTTCATTATATTCCATTTCTTCCTTCACCTACTTGCTTTCCCCTAGAATCATTTTCCTTGTGCTGGAAGAATACTCTTTAGTGTTTCCGTTATTGCAGGTAGGCTATATTATCTAAATTCATATTTTTCTAAAAATGATTTTATTTTTATTTCATCAAATTGTTTTCAATAAACTTTATGAACAATACATGCTTCCATACTGAAGTATCTATTTTGCTAGTTATAGGCTTCTAGGTCATCAGGTAGTTTCTGTCATCACATTGAGGATATTATTCCAGTGGTTTCCCTTTTCCATTATTGCTGTTTTTAAGTCAGTTGTTAGATCTATTGTTTTTCCTTTGAAGGTTATCTTTTTCCTGTGGCTACTGGTAAGGTGTTTTTTCCCATATTTTTCTTTTTTTATACACATATTTTTAGATTTAGACTCAAATTAGTTAACATATAGTGTAGTATTGGTTTCGGGAGGAGAATTTTGTGATTCAGCACTTACATATAACACCCAGCGCTCATCCCATCAAGTGCCCTCCTTAATGCCTATCAACACATTTAGCCTATTCCCCCCCCCCCACACCTTGCTGGTAAGGTTTTTTGGTTTTTGTTTTTTAATGTTTATTTATTTATTTTGAGAGAGAGAGAGAGTGCCCTTGCACACACAAGTGGGGGAGGGGCAGAGAGAGAAAGGGAGACAGAATCACAAGCAGGCTCTACACTGTCTGCACAGAGCCCAATGTGGGGCTCAGTCTCACAAACCATGAGATCATGACCTGAGCCCATACCAAAATACAGACTCTTAACCCACTGAACCACCCAGGCGCCCTGCTGCTTAAGTTTCTAATCTTTATCTTTCTTTTCAGTTTTCCTACATAACAAACAATTCTGTGGGAGGACTGCATTTTCCAAAGATCACTGCAACACTAACTCCCATCTCAGATGCTCTTCTAGGAAACTTGCCGTTTTCCTTATCAGGAGATGAGGGTCTATAGCCACTTCTCCTTGCACTTGAGGTCTTTGTGTCCACCTCAAACAATAGAGTACAGTTGAAATGATACTATGTGACTTCCAAAGCTAGATCTGAAAAAATGCCACGTATTTCTGCCATCTTCTCTTGGGAAATTCATTCTTGAACCTCCGGTATTATGCTGTGAGAAAACTCAAGCAGCCTGTGGACATACCTATATATATAGGAATCACAACCGCTTTTAGGACTAGGTGGCAGGTGGAAGCTGGAAGGACTTCAAGGAGACTGTTAGTGAAAGCCTAAAGGGCCGCATGGAGACTATTACTGAGGGCTAAAGGAAAGCAATAAAAACTTACTGGAAGCTGAAGGCAAGAATGACACAGTAAGGTGAAAAACGGACAATATACCTAAATGAATTCAACAATCTGGCTAAGGTGATTTCCCAGCAGAATACCCACAGTGCCACCCGGCTTCTTCTTGCTGCCTGTGATAAAATGCAAGAGGACAAATTAAAGAATGCTCTGTTAAATATGAAAGAACCAGGACTTGCCAAGTTTGACAATAATACTGTTTCTTCTTCCCAGCCTTCCCATGTGTTAATTAGTCTTTAAGTAAGACAGGACCTCAGATCAAAGTCAAACCTGGAATGGGTCTGTGGAAGATCGTTTGTAAAGACCTCAGAGAGATTCAAGGTAGCGCTTCACGGGACATTTCAGACTGACAAAAGGCCCTCTGAAGATTTTAAGGTGTCCCTAGCAGATCCTATCAAATAACAGAGCTTCTACAAATCTTAAGAGTATTATCCTGCAGCATCCTCACAGGAAGCCCCAGGTAGGGAAGTTCTTACCTCAAATAGACTTCTAGTGGTATGTTTTATCTAATAAGGTGAATCTCACTAAGGTTTTTAGGAAACCCACATAGTTCTTAAGAGAATTGTTCTGGTAGAAGTACAAATTTGAACTAAAACAGAAAAAAATGCCCAAAAAAGGGGGAGGGCGGCACCTGGGTGGCTCAGTGAGTTAAACGTCTGACTTTGGCTCAGGTCATGATCTCATGGTCTGTGGGTTCAAGCCCTACATCGGGCTCTGTGCTGAGAGCTCAGAGCCTGGAGCCTGCTTCGGATTCTGTGTCTCCCTCTCACTCTGCCCCTCCCCTGCTCATGCTCTATCTGACTCTCTCTCAAAAATAAATAAAAATTAAGAAAAAAAAGAACTTTGGACTCCTAATATTTTTCATCTAGGAAGCAGATTGAGGAGGCTTTGTAGTTACTAATTCAAGTTTTCTTATGGAAAATAAAGGTACCTCCCGGGGGCAGATTTTCAAAAAATGGTTACAATGTTTCCCATCCCACATTCTTCTAGAATCTTGCCACTCCCCTTTTTCAGAGGTGAACTCTATGTTCTCCTTGAACTTGGGTGGGTCTTTGTGACTGCCTTGACCAAGAGAGTAGGGCAAGAGTGATGCCATGTAGCTTCCAAGACTACGTCAAAAGAATGGCATGCAATTTTGCCTTGCTCTCTTGGATCCAAGCCCAAGTAGCCAGGGAGAAGGTCCACGAACTGTGAGATCATGACCTGAGCCAAAGTCGGATGCTCAACCGACTGAGCCACCCAGGCGCCCCCATAAGAGACTCTTAAATACTGAGAACAAACTGAGGGTTGATGAGGGGTTGGGGAGAGGGGAAAGTCGGTGATGGGCATTGAGGAGGCACTTGTTGGGGTGAGCACTGGGTGTTGTATGGAAACCAACTTGACAATAAATTATATTTAATATAAATAAATAAATAAATAAATAAGGACATGAGAGTGAGCCCCCCCCGCCCCGTGATGGAATTAGTGCCCTTCTAAAAAACCAGAGCTCACTTTCTTTGTCACATGAAGACACAAGGAGAAGTCAGCCATCTGTGAGCCAGAAAAAAGCCCTTACCAGGAACTAAATCTGCTGGAACATTGATCTTGGACTTCCCAGCCTCCAGAATGCGATAAATATCTTGTTGTTTCAGCCATCCAGCCTATGGTATTTTGTTACAACAGCCCACGCTAAGACATAGTGCTTCTTGAATATGTGGCTTGACGTCCTTATCAGTTTTGGAAAATTCTCAACCTTTATTTCTTCAAATACATTTATGCAATGCTTTGTAGCCCTGATGTCGGGACAATGAGGAATGATGCCTCTAAGAATGTCACACTCTGATTTTCCAAACTCTATTCTTTTTTTTTTTTTTTTTTTTTTTTAGTGTTTATTTATTTTTTGGGAGGGGGGCAGACAAAGAGAGGGAGACACAGAATCGGAAGCAGATTCCAGGCTCTGAGCTGTCAGCACAGAGCCTGATGCGGAGCTTGAATCTGTGAACTGTGAGATGACCTGAGCCGAAGTCGGATGCTTAACCGACTGAGCCACCCAGGCACCCCTCCAAACTCTATTCTGAAAGCCAAGAAGCAGGAAAATAAGTCACAGTCATTCATCCTTGGAACAGAGCTTAGACTTAACTATTCTTGGGACAGATGCTCCCCTTCTTACCTCAACTCCTCCTCCCAAAGAATTCATCTCTGATATCTGTGAGGAAAAGGTCAGTCTGGCTATCCTCATATCAACACCTCTCTATACAGTTTTGGCCAATGAAAATTCTACCCTGCTACCAGTATTTGAACCAGTAGCAAACATTGGATGGCAATTCTCCCAGAGATAGAAAAAGAAGGGGCGCCTGGGTGGCTCAGTCGGTTGAGCGTCCGACTTCAACTCAGGTCACGATCTCACGGTTTGTGAGTTCGAGCCCCGCGTCAGGCTCTGGGCTGATGGCTCAGAGCCTGGAGCCTGCTTCCGATTCTGTGTCTCCCTCTCTCTCTGCCCCTCCCCCATTCATGCTCTGTGTCTCTCTGTCTCAAAAATAAATAAACATTAAAAAAAAATTTTTTTAGAAAAAGTAACCTAGTATTTGTTCAGCTTTAAATTTCAACCACGGCTCAAAGTGGTAAGTAAAAACCATATAGAAGAAAACACAAATTTTAACAGGGAATGCTTTTGTGTGTGTGTGTGTGTGTGTGTGTGTGTTGTATACATCTAACTGAATCTTCTGTAATATGCATGTATTACATTAGTAAAATTAATGAAAAAATAATTTATTCAAATTGTTACCTAAAACACATCATTAATACCCATGACATGAATTTAATGTTATCCAGGGGACAACCAATTCACATATGATTATTAAACACCAGAATCTGACCTTGAATTTCTCATGTAGACAACAGACCCAACACATTACAATTTGGGAGAAGCTATATTCTGGGGACCTCCAAGATGTCTGCAGAAAAAGGTTAGAATTTGTTTCCAAGCATCTTCCTGGGCCTTAGAATGAGCCCTGGGCTCCCCACCCCAGAGCACAGGTTTGTTCAGTAATTTATGCACAGAAGCTGGGCACAGGGGGAAGTAAGGAGGCTCAATGTAATGCCCAGTCCCAGGATAAGAGATGATCTTAAGTTTTTCCTTTCCATGGGCCTGTAACCGTTCAGAGGCTATTTGGGCATATAACTCACTCCTCCAGTTATGGTCATCCTGACCCACGATGAAGAGGATGGGCCCCTGGGCCTTCTCAATTGGAATCATGCTGGGGTTCTCATAGCCTCCTACAGTATCATTCCGTATATCCACAATGTCCAGGAGGCCTGAGAAAGTGACCTTGATTCTCCTCAGATCATAGCTCAATGAAGGGATGCAAGTCTGCTTGTAGTATATAGGTTTGTTTCCACTGAACCCAGATCCATTGATGGAAACTGTGGCTGAGATGTTCTTTAAAAATGAGGCCATGGAGAGACAAATATCAGCCCCTAAAGAAATGCCCAGAAGCCCAATGCCTGGGCCCTTTACCTGGAAGAAAAGAAGAAAGAAGCATCAAGAATGTATCTAATAGAAAAATGTTCTACAATGATGGCAGCATTTTTCGTCAATAGCAGCTCACCTAGTGAGTGTTCATACTTTCAGTCTTAGTGAAGCTGAGGGTAGAGGAAAAATAAGAAGTAGCTGTCCTATTAGAGGTTGACAAAAAAAAAAAAAAAGAAAGAAGAAAGAAAGAAAGAAAGAAAGAAAGAAAGAAAGAAAGAAAGAAAG
>NW_026058705.1:12785-17744 GCF_023721935.1 Panthera uncia
AAGAAAGAAAGAAAGAAAGAAAGAAAGAAAGAAAGAAAGAAAGAAAGAAAATGGGCATCTGGCTGGGTCAGTGGGTAGAGCACACGACTCTTGATCTTAGGGTCCTGTGTTCAAGCCCCACACTGGGCATAGAGATTAGTTTCAAAAAATAAATAAATAAAGGTATTACCTATTAAAAGAAAATGGAATGTAACTAGAGATGCTGCTACCTTTAATTTGTGAATTGGCCACAAGAGTATCAACTTTAGCTCAACTTCAACCTCAACCTCTTTCCCATATTAAACATATCTGGCTGAACACATGGCAAACAAATCCTTTTTTTTTTTTCTTTGTTTTTCATGGCAATCAAAGATTAACCTCACTGGCAAGTCTGGGAATCATTTACAAATGTTCCAGAGAATCATCCACTAGAGAATGGCCAATCATGGAGCCTATGAAATTCAGGTCCACATTCAGGTAGGCACAATCAAGTCTCAATGGGCCTAGGTATCTAACTGTGTGGAATCAAGTTCTGTTCTATTAAGCGAAAGATTCATCAAACCCCATCTAAATACACTACCAAATAATTAACTCTATAGAAACAAAGTAAGACTTCAGAATCAAATTAAGTAGTTCTTAGCTTCTGAAATGCGTGAGCAAGTTCTGGTCAAAATTTGGGAACACACATAGTAAGTTAAAGATTAAAAAATCAAAATAAAAAGATTCCAGTGAAGGAAACAAACAACAAAACTAAAAGGTAACCTAAGGGATGGGAGAAGATATTTGCAAATTACATATCTTATAAAGGGTAGTATCTAAAATATAGAAAGAATGTATAAAACCCAACATGCAAAAAACAAATAATCAAATTAACAGATGGGCAGGGGCACCTAGCCAGTTCAGTCAGTAGAGCATATGACTCTTAATCTCAGGGTCCTGAGTTCAAGACCCACACTGGGCATGGAGCCTACTTAAAAACAGTTAAGAAAGGAAGGAAGGAAGGAAGGAAGAAGAAGAAGAAAAAGAAAGAAAGAAAGAAAGAAAGAAAGAAAGAAAGAAAGAAAGAAAGAAAAATGGGCAGAAGACATGAATAGGCATTTTTTCAGAGAAGACATACACACCAAAAAAAAAAAAAAAAAAGAAGAGGAAGACATATAAGCCAACACACATATGAAAACATGCTCAACATCACTCATCATCAGGGAAATGCAAATCAAAACTATAATGAGATATCACCCCACACCTGTTAGAATGGCTAAAATCAGTAACACAAGAAACAAGTGTTGGCATGGATGTGGAGAAAAAGGAACACACATATACGGGAATGCAAACTGGTGCACCTACTGTGGAAAACAGTATGGAGGTTCCTCAAAAAGTTAAAAATAGAACTATCCTACAATCCAGTATTTGCACTACTGGGTATTTACCCAAAAAATGCAAAAACATGAATTCAAAGGGATACATGCACCCCTATGTTTACTGCAGCATTGTTTACAATAGCCAAATTAGGAATCCGCCCAAGTACGCATGATAGATGAATGGATAAAAATGTGGTGTGTGTGTGTGTGTGTGTGTGTGTGCACGCGCGCACGCGCGCGTGTGTGCGTGTAGATAGATAGATATAATTGAGCCATAAAAAAGAATGAAATCTTGCCATTTGTAACCCCATGGATAGAACTAGAGAGTATAATGCTAAGTGAAATAAGTCAGTCAGAGAATGACAAATACCATAGAATTTCACTCATATGTGGAATTTAAAAATCAAAATGAGCAAAGGGAAAAAGAGAGGGAGGGAAATCAACAGACTCTTAACTACAAAGAACAAACTGATGGTTACCAGAGGGGAAGGTGGGTGGGGTTAAATAGGCGCTGGGGATTAAGGCTGCAGTTGTGATGGGCTGTTGAATCACTATACTGCACACCTGAAAATAATATAACACTGTATGTTAACTATACTGGAATTAAAATTAAAAAACTTAATTAAAGGGGCTCCTGGATGGCTCAGCCAGTTGAGCATCCAACTCTTGATCTTGGCTCAGGTCACGATCTCACGATTTGTGAGTTGGAGCCACACGTTGGGCTCTGCGCTAACAACAGGGAGCCTGCTTGCGATTATCTTTCTCCCCCTCTCTCTGTCCCTCCCCTGCTTGCTCTCTTTCTCAAAATAAATAAATAAACATTACAAGAAACTTAATTGAAAAAAGCATGCAAAACTAACAAATTAGAAACCCCATTTGCATAACAAGAGGAATTTTAATGTCCCTGAATAATTCCTTTAAATAAAATCTCACATGGATTTTATGATTAATTCTGCATTACTAAGCCATCTGACAGAGAAAGTGTAAATAGGCACCTAAAGCCAAGGAAGTCTCTAAAAGAAATCTCTGTGAAGGAAGACTAGAGCAGCATCAGGGCACCTGGTACAGGTGAGTGCAAAGTGACACCATCTCTGGATGTATTTCTGGAAAGAATGATACAATAAAGGACATTAGGAGAACCTGAGAGTGTTGAAGCATGTAGCACACGGCTTCTTCAAAGTAGGTCAGGTCTATGCTATCCAATTCCTTGGGAAGATCTTCAAAATTATAATAAGCTAACGCCAACGTGGCAAAGCCATGACCAGCCAGAAGGCTGGCTCTGTATTCCAACAGGCCCCCTCCAATTCCAAAGATGTCAATGATCCCTGGGAAAGGTCCAGGTCCTAGAGAATAGAATAATAGAAAGGAAAGGCATTATGCATTTAATGAATTTGTTTTCCTTTTAGAGATCTTTCTAAACTACTTAGTGGGTTCCTATGAATCAAAGGCAAAAATCTGCTCCCCAAGTTACTACTGAAATGGAATACAAGTACCTTGGAAAGAGGAAAATCTACAAAGGAAAATCTCCCTTCTCAGTGATGAGTTTATCCTCCATATGATTCTATAAATTATCTACAAGATTCTAAGAATTTTTGGTTGTCAGGGAGAGTAACAAAGTCTGTCATTAATGATTGCAGCATGGAAGGAGGAATTTCATGTTTCAGATAGTGTTGATTCACAGTGTCCTGTTAGGGGATGGGACATAAAATTAAGAATCTCGAAATAAAGCTTTATGTTGGGTTGCATCGACCCTTGGCTTTTGTGTGTGTGTGTGTACTGATATTTCAGATGTCTATCTAGAGAGAGGAAAGAAAAATAAATACCCAGAGATGACTTCAGGTGAGAAAGGCAGGGGAGTCTTAAGTGTGACCTGTGGCACCGAGGGGCATGAAGAAGTGGGGAAAACGCCTAATGCACCCAGGACACTAGAGAAGGATGACATGGCAATCCTTCCTTGATCGTTATCATTTTCCCTAAGACCAGTCGGGCTGATGAGATCTACAGAGTAGTTTTTAATAGCAAGGTGGACAACATGCCTACCCATTTATTTATTTATCTTTACCTTCGGAACAATACCCACCTCATTGAGATATTACGGAGATTAAAAGAGATTAAAAGACATAATGCCAGCAAAACGCGTAACACAGAGCCCAACATCTCAAAATACACACCCCGGTTTGTGCACTGGCTTAGCAATCATCAGCTTCTCTGTCCTTAGGGACGACTTAAATTCTCCCTAAAGCAGTACCGCAAACCACGGCCACCAGGGCACCCTGTCTGTCCCTCGTGCCTAGCACTCACCAGGCGGCAGGAAGAGCGTGCCGCGCACCCGGCCCGCGCGCACCGGCCCGCGCCGCACCCCCGGCCGCAGGAAGTCGCGCTCCAGCACCGTCCGGCTCAGGACCCGCCCGATGTCGGGCTCGTGGCCCTCGAGCACCTCCAGCTCCACGGCGAAGGGCGTCTGCACGTCCCGCTTCACAAACCGCCAAAAAGGCTTCTCGGGCTCCAGGGCCCAGAGCAGCCCCATGGGCTCGAGCCCCGTGAAGCTGCCGCCCAGCGCGGGCGCGCGCGCCAGGTCCAGGAGGCCGTCGGCGTCCGCTTGGTACAGCGCGCGGGCCCGGAAGAGCGCGCCCTTCTCGTCGCGCAGGGACGTGCGCAGCGTGACGGGCTGTCCCGGGGAGAGGCCGCGCACGGCGATGCGCACGGGCTCGTCCCATGCGCAGCGGCCCGCGGGCTCCAGCGTCACCGTAGCCGCCATCCTGATTACTGCGGAACAGCAAGGCCGTCTCCCCAGGGTCACGTGTCCGGCCAGGAGTCCCTCCACCTCCCGGGGAAGCAATTGCAATTGGAAACTTTGCGACCTTCAGATTGGGCGCTTGGACACGCTAAGCCGCTGTATGAAGTCAGCTAGAGTTTGTGAAAATCCACTAGTGTCTGATTGGAAGGAAGTATCTGCCAAAATAAGAGTTCATTATTATGCAATCCAGCGCAGTGAGTGTGGAAATAGACGTACCAAGACCGCTGAGATTGGGAAAGATACTAGTAGTTCGGAGAACCTGGAGTTTTATAAAGCATCCCAGGCGATTATAATTCAGATGATCAGTGGAGAAGCAGTCCTAATCCTTCCATTGCCTCTCCATCCTTTTCCAAGCCTTTTTCTAGAGTTAAGAGTACCTAGGGTGGCTTCCAGAGCAGGTAGATGTTTCTGGGGTGAGATCTACCTGGGTTCCGGTCTGATCCTGCTCCTTGAGAGCCTGGTGATCTTTAGCAAGATATGTAATGAAGCCCCTGAATCCAGTCTCCTTATCTGTAAAAGGTTTATTGTGATGATTACATGGGCTAACGTGTAAAAGCACCGCACCAATCCACCTATAGTGGGTGCTCAGGAAGAGTTTTGCTCTTCATTCACAAATCTCGACACTGGCAGTGTGAGGGTTGAGTTGTGTCTGGGTTCTGGCAGGAATCAAGTGGCACATTCCAAATAGGTAGTTTGTGGAGAGTTTCATAAAGAGACTATTCCCAAAGGCATTGGCAAGGTTGGCGGCAGACCCTTGGGCCTGAAGTCTCAAGGGAGAGGGCTGCCTGGCAGGAGTTGTAGCTATGGTGGTGGGAGCCAGGCAGT
>NW_026058706.1:0-1000 GCF_023721935.1 Panthera uncia
ACCTGCCGGCCCGGCGCGCGGAGGAGGCCGACCCCGCGGCGAGCGGCCCGCCCCGCGCGCTGCGAGCTCGGGGTCCCCGGGACCCTCCGCCGGGACGCGCACGCGGGCTCTCCTGCAGTGTTCGCCCAACACGTTTCCACGCCAGAGAGGGTCTTCTAGACGGGGCACCTCAGGCTCAACCCGGGCACCATCCTCTCCCCCTCCCTAGGTCCCGGGCACTCTTGCCCCGGGGGTCTCCTTTTCGAAAGGTCAAGACCTCCTTTCTGCATCTCGCTCTCCCCCAAGGTGTGGGCACTTCGGATTCTCGGGGGATACAGCCAGTCCCAGGGCTCGGGGAGACGCTTACTAATCCCCAAAGGACACACGGTGAGGAACTGGAATACATGCTGAGACCTGCAGTGTGAGCAATGGCGTGGGCGCAGGGGAGGAGGGACACGTCAGGTATGCGCAAAGGTCCTGGGGTCGGAGGGAACAGGGCTCTTGGGAGGATCGAAAGGCGGCCCAGACGGACCTGCTGCCCGGGATGGATGGGGGGAGGCAGACGCGAGGCTGGGGAGCCTCATCAAGACTCTGAACTTGAGTGGAGAGATGACGGCATTAGACTTGTCGTCTGCCGGCCCGGAGAACTCACACGGGTAGAGGACAAGAAGCTTGGGCATATTCGTTATAGAGGGTGAGAGAAGGGCTCCTTGGGGTACACGGGGGGCGGGAGCACCGTGGGGAAGGAGATTTTCCCCGCGCAGAGGTGTGAGTAGGACACATGAAAAAGCCATGCTGGTGGTTATTTTCCCCGCTCAGTGGTTCCGTCTTGTGACAGCCTATTCAAGGAGAGCCCCGAGGAACCCAGCAGGTTTGTGCTCACTGCGCGTGGGAGGGAAAGAATCACCCCCTCGAGTGCAGTGGGCACATCTCCGTCGTGGCTGGTTCGTACACCACGGTACACCGGTACACCGAGCGCGGCGCCTAGCGCAGTTCTGGAGGGAATCTGTTCCCCGGCTAC
>NW_026058707.1:0-17582 GCF_023721935.1 Panthera uncia
TATTTATTTATTTATTTATTTATTTATTTATATTTATGAGGCCCCGCTTTCACGGTCTGTATTCGTACTGAAAATCAAGATCAGTCGTCTTTATTTTTATGTATTTAATTTTAGTTAGGTGAGCTCGAACTTCTCTCTCCCAATGATGTTTTATTCGTTTCCATGTAGAACGATTTACATCTTTGTGTTAGATTTCTAGGTATTTGATGTTTCTGATGATGATGACAGTGGTATTGTATTTTTCAGTATTGCGGGTTGTAAGTCTTCATTTTTAGTATTGTTTTGAACCGTGTGAGTAGTCAGTATGTGACAGCCTAACCTGTCACAATAGCAATCTCATAGGGTTCAACCCAAATGTATAGACACTCAGCTGAGTTTGGTGTAATAACATTATATCCAGTTACCTTGCTAACCTCACTGTGAGTCCTAATAACGTATCTGCCGATTCTTTTGTGGAATCTGTGCACCTAATGATGTCATCTGTCCCTGACAGCCTGGTGTCTTCCTCTCCTGGCCTCACTTCTTTTCTCTCCTTGCCTTGCCTTACTGCCTCGCCTGGGACCCCAGGGCCACACTGAGCGGAAGCTGTGGTAGTCGGCATCCTTGCCTCGTGGCTGATCTCAGAGGGAAGTGGCCCCAGGGTTTTGAGGAGGGTGGTGACATGGTGGGGCTGGGGAGAGGGCTCTGGCGTAGTGGCCATGACGGACCGCAGAGGGAAGGGCCTGGAAGCAGAGGGGCAGTTCAGAGGGAGTCAGTGCTCTTTTCCTGTGTGGCTGTAGACACATTCCTTCCCTCTCTGGGCTTCAGGACTCCCTCTGCAGATTGATCTGACACGTGAGGAGTCTGCCTTGGAGCTGGTGGTGGCGACTGGGTGAAGAGGTGGTGGTGAATGGGGCCTCTGCCTTGGCGGCCTGGCCTGGAGCTTGTCTGCTTCTTTCCCCAGGGCTGACCCCGCAGCCGCCGTGTCCCCAGGGGTCACCTGACTGCAGGAAGCAGTGTGAGCCCGACTACTACCTGGACAGGGACGGCCGCTGCACGGCCTGTGTGAGCTGTGCTCGAGGTAAGGGCCGCGTTCTCCTCTCCAGGGGCTACTTCTCAGGACGGGGTCCGTGGCGGGCGGGGGGTGGCAGGGAAGGTAGGGAGCATCAAGATTTGCTGCCTGGACTCTAGGTTGGCCCCTTGGTGCCTCAGTTTACCCCTCTGGATTTGTGAGTTGGTATCCTCCATGATGGTTTGCATCCGTTTTTAGAGATACTTAGTTAACCTGTTTCCTCCAGGGAGGGACTCACGTTCATTGAGTTCAATCTTCACAAGACTCCTAGGAGAAGAGCTTATGTTTCTTTTTTTAAGTAATCTCTGCCCAATGTGGGGCTCAAACTCATGACCCTGAGATCAGGGGTCACACGCTCTACAGACTGAGCCAGCCAGGCACCCCGAAGGTTCTTTTCTCATCCCCGCTTTCCAGTGAGGTAGGCTTAGGGAGGTTAAGTGCCTTTGCAAAGTTACAGAAGTCTCATAAGTGGCAGATCTGAAGTTTGAGCTGCGGTCTGACACCAGGAGCTGTGTTCTTTGCCTGCGACCACAAGTGCTTCCAGGAGATTCTTCCAATGAGCACTTTCATTGTTAATTTCTTATTATGCTGAGTGAATGTGGTTTGTGTGCTCTCTGGTGTTTGTTTTGTTTTGTGCGGGTTTTTTGTGAGGTGGGGCTGGGAAATTTGTTGAGATTTCTTGTGCCCTAATAAATGTGGATATTTTTAAAGCCTATTTTTAGTGTGTTTGGAGAAAAATGTGTTTGTTGTGTACAAAATTTTCTACATACCTATTGGATCAAGCTTGTTAATTGTGTTTTTCAAATAATATGCATTCTTTTCAACAAATTTTTTTTGAGTTTATTTTTTTCAGTAACCTCTACACCCAACGTGGGGCTTGAACTTCACGACCCCCGAGATCAAGAGTCTCATGCTCTTGCAGCCGAGCCAGCCAAGCATGCCCCTAGATAATATGCTTTTTTTTTTATTCTTAATTATATTTGTCTCCTTCCCAAAGGTTGATGTCAGAGATGGATGTGTTAAAATCCATCTTGCCTATACTTTTTTTCATCAGATGTTCATTGTGTTCCATTTATTTTTTCTCTCTATATGTCAAAGCTATGTTATTAGGTACAGTGTTTATGAATATTGTGTTTTCTTGGTGGGTTGGACCTTTTGTCAGCGTGAAGTACACCTCTTTAATCCTTATGAAGAATGCCTTAATTCCATTTTCATTTGATATTAATATTGCCATTCTTCTTTGCGTTAGCATTTCTCTGATGTATCTTTTGAGTTTTTAAAATTAATGACAGTGTTGTATGAAATGAAAGTTATAGGCATTCATTATAAAAAATTCGAGCAATACAGAAGTGTAAGAAAGAAGGCCAACTCTGCCCATTCCCCATCATTGGATGTCTGACTGACACTTCTCTGTGTATATATAGGGAGAGAAGGAGAATGGGAAGATTCATAGCCAGCCAGACTGGACACACGTGGAGAATAGGGATTTAAAAATTTTTTAAAAATATTTTATGTTTTTTTTGAGAGAGCGCAAGTGGGGGAGGGACAGAGAGTGAGACACAGAATCCAAAGCAGGCTCCAGGCTTAGTGTCAGCACAGAGCCTGAGGTGGGGCTCAAACCCACAAGCCGTGAGATCATGACCTGAGCAGAAGTCAGACGCCCAACCCACTGAGTCACCCAGGCATCCTGAGAATAGGGATTTTTAAGAAGTTGGGATCATACTGTTTACGACATTCAAGTGATTGATTACATTTTCTTTTATTTAAATGTATCAGAGGAAGAAGAAAGTAAAACAAAATGATCACAAGAGACAGCACTTTGTAAATAAAACCCTCTAGGGTCCCTGGGGGGCTCAGTCGGTTAAGCATCCAACATGATTTCAGCTCAGGTCATGATCTCTCTGTCTGTGAGATTGAGCCCTGCGTCGTCCTCTGCGCTGACAGCATGGAGCCTGCTTGGGATTCTTTCTCTCCCTCTCTCTCTGCCCCTCCCCTGCTTATGCTCTCTCTCTCCAAATAAATAAACATTAAAAAAAAAAAACAACACCTCTAACATTAAGAAGAGGTGTTAAAAATCAAGAAGCAGTTAAGAATCATTTAAGGAACAACTATGTCTTATGGTAAAGTTATGTTCTGTTTGTTTCAGATTTTTGATGGGATGTTGTAGATTGGCTTCCTGTCACAAAAAATGAAGTAATTAGCTTGTCACCTCCTTGTCCTCTTCCTGACTTTTACTACTTACGTATTTTTTTTACATCGTTACTGCCTGTGGCATTTATATTCTTTTTCTGTAACCCTCAGTCCCTTGGCATGTTAGTATTAGTTTGCTATTTAAACTTATTCACTGTGCATTATGCGCACATTGACCACAGCTTCTCCATTCCTGACTTTCTCATTTTGATTTATTGATTGGTTAGTTAGATTTCACTGACCTTGGGATTTATCAGTAAGGACTCATCTTTGCACATCCGTCAGAGGATTCTTTTATGTTTGAGAATGTTTCTTGCCTTTATATTCCACTGACAACCTGGGCAGATATATGGTTATTCCTGGGCCCTGTGTTCTCCAGAACTTTGTAGACATTGGTGCATTGTCTTCTCATGGTGAATATTGCTGGGGAGGGGTCTGCTATCTGCCTTCTTTCTCCTTTGTAGGCGACTGCAAGAACAATTCTTTCTTTATCCTTAATGATAAAAAACTTTGAACCAGACTGTGCCTTGATATTAATTGTTTGGAAATAATTCTGGAATGTCTTTTTTTTTTTTTTTAAGTTTTTACTTATTTAAATAATCTCTACACCCAACCCGCAGCACCTGTAGCCCCAAGATCAAGAGTTGCATGCTCCATCGACTGAGCCGGACAGGCACCCCTGGAATGTCTTTTTTCTGTCTGCACGTTTAGTTCTTCCTTCATTTCAGGAAAATTGACCTGGAATTTAATTTCTTTTTTTTTTAAATTAATTTATTTATTTTGAGAGAGAGAGAGAGAGAGAGCAAGTGGGGGAGGGACAGAGGGTGAGGGAGGGGAGAATTCCAAGCAAGCTCTACCCCAGTGCAGAGCCCAGTGCAGAGCTCGAACCCATGAACTGTGAGTTCATGACCTGAGCCAAAATCAAGAGTTGGACTCTCAACCGAGTGAGGCACCCAGGCGCCCCTGGATTTTTATTTCTGCTAAATACATATCTCAATGTCAACTTTATGGACTCTAGTTATCCTTCCGTTTGATTGTGTTTGCCTTTCTTCCCTGTTTTATTTAATTGCATTAGTATCTTTGTCTCTTCACCTTGCATTCACAGATATTTTCTTGATCCTTTCTCCATGCTGTGAACTCTGTTTTGTTTCTCATGTCTTCTGCTGCTTGCCTCCCAGCTGTCGCCAGGGCTCCTAAGACACTGCTAATTTATTTATTGGATATTTGTGCGGTACATCTCAGTTTGCTTTCTTTAGCTCTCTAGTCTTCCTTCTTAGCCCATCCTTTTTGAAGATCAGCTTTTCTTAGAGCTTTTCCTTTGCCAAACTTCTGTTGTTCTTAAGTTCCTTTATAGTGGGGAGCATGCTTGGGATGGCTTCTGTTTGTTTTAGACTGGGTTCTCTGTCTTTCCAAAATATATTTCTGTTTCTTTTAGATTTTCTATTTCTTTTCCTGTCTTCCCCGTCCTGGTACAGTGTGACTTCTCCTTACATTCCCCCCACCTACCTCACCGGGCTCTACTTGGTCCTTTCTGCTCAGAGCTTCACTGGGGACTGTAGTAAAATATACATAACATAAAATTTAGTGGCACTTAATACTGTAGTGAAATGTACGTATATAAAATGTATCATTTTGGCATTTGGCATCCTGTTTAGTGGCTTTAAGTGCATTCCCATTTTAGGGCAACAAAAACAATGTCTAGCTCCAGCACTTGTTCTTTCGCCCCAACTGAAACTCGGTTCCCATCAAACACTAGCTCCTTAATCCCCCCTCCCCCACCAGCCTTGGCAGCTCCCAGTCTACTCTCTGTCTCTGTGAATTTGACTACTCCAGGAAGTTCATACGAGTAGAATCGTAACATATTTATCCCTGGTGACGGCCTCATTTCACTTAGCATAATGTCTTCAAGGCACTGTATCATGTGTCCGAAGCTCCTTCCTTTTCAAGGTTGAATGATACTCCGTTGGATGGATCCACCCCGTTTGGTTTATCGTTCGTGCCGATGAACACTTGGGGTGCTTCTGCCTGTCAGCTATTGTGAATACGGCTGCTGTGTACCTGAGTCTACAAATGTCTGTTCAGGTCTCTGGCTTCAGTTGTTTTGGGTATCCTTAGCAGTGGAACGGCTGGATCCTGTGGTAATCCTGAGTGTTACTTTTGAAACTGATTTTAGGAGTCTGAGGACCTGGGTGGGAGGCCGAGTGCAGCCAGAGATGGGTGTCGTCCTTGCTGGAGCAGGGATCTGCCTTCCCTTCTGTGAGATCGTCATTACCAGAGCTCCTGCGGCTGCAGAGAGGTGTACCCACTCCCGGGGTCTCTACCGATTTCCACTGGGCCTGCCTGCCTGCCCGAAAGTTAGCCAGTCCAGCCCCTTTCCCACCTTTGTTCAGGCTTGTGATAATTATGTTTGGCTACTACTCTGGGGTTTAAAACCTTTTTTTTAAGTAGGCTTTACGCCAAGCGCAGAGCCCAGTACGGGGCTTGAGCTCATGATCCTGAGAGCAGGACCTGAGCTGAGATCAAAATCAACCAAGCCACCCACGTTTTTACATGAATTTAACAGGGGCGTCCCCTGTTTGGCCTCAGCCGGCCTGCCTCTCTCTTAGATTTTCTACAACTCTCAGGATTTTATTGTCTCCTCGGTACTGCTTCCGGGGTGCAGGCGAGAGTTAGGGGCTATAACAGTCCAACCACAGCAAGGAAGAGAGAGGTGATAGAGCCTCCTGCGATGGTTTTAGGGGCCAGGCCTGGGAGAAGCCCTTATCATTTCTGTCCATGTCCCATTGCCAGAATGCCATCATATGACCCAAACCAAACTGCAAGGGAGGCTGGGAAATGTAGTCTTTCTGTGAGCCCACTGGAATTGGTGAACACAACATTGTGCCCAGGGGGTTTCTTTTCATGGCTTCCGTTTCCTTTGTGCCCTTCCTTGAGCTCCAGGGGATTCTGTTTTATAGCTGCCGATTCCTGAGAATATTAATTGTACGGATTCTAACAGCTCGTTCTGTTTCTGTTGTTGCTGCTTTGTTTTTTGTTTCCTATTACCTGCTTTCTCAAGAGTTTTTTTGAGTTCGGAGGTCTTTTTGCTTGGTGCTGGTTTTCTCTCATGGGTGGTGACCTCTAGTTCTGCACATCCTGTCTGATGACCACTGGGAGGGGTTCTGTTAAGCGGCTGATCTTCTGGGTCTGCAGGCTCCCTTCTTCCCAGGTACGACCAGCCAGGGCACTGTCCCGTTACCTCCCCTGAGAGTCTCCTGGGGGAGATGCTTGGCTTCTGGGTCTGTGGCATCAGTGGATGAGAAGTGTGGGGAGACCCCGTGGGGCACTGCCCGTCGGCTTCCCTGGGGCCTGCCCCTGCCCTCACCCACTTGGAGACTGGAGTACCCCAGCCCAGAGCCGCTCCCAGAGTAATCCTCTTGGGTGTATTCTGGGCTTTGGTCTCCTTCTTCCATGCGATCCTATCTGCCTTCCATATTCTAGAAGTCTTCATTGCTGGTTGACCAAGGATGCCCTGTGTTGCTTTCCAGGGATGTGTGCATTTGTTAATTACTTATACTGGTGATTTTTTTTTTCTCTTGAGATCAAATTCACCATTATTTTCTTTTAAATTCATTTTAATTACACTCTTTGCTTATTTATTTGTTTTTGAAATAAGTTCTACGCCAAACATGGGTCTTGAGCTCATGACCCTGAGATAAATAGTCACATGACCTGCCAACTGAGCCAGCCAGGAGTTGGTAAAATTCACCATTTTAAAGTGTGCAATACAGTATTTATTTATTTATTTTAATTCACAATGTGGCACCACCACCACTATCTGATTTCAGAGCATTTTCGCCTCCCCCAAAAGAAACCCCTTCTCTCCCAATTCACTCCTTCTTCCATGCCCTTACAGTGACTCATCTACGTTGTGTCTCTATGGATTTGCCTACTCTGGGCATTTCATCTAAATGGAATCATGCAATATGTAGGTTTTCATGACTGGCTTCTTTGACTTTGCAGTGTTTTCAAGGTTCATTATGTTGTAGTACCAGTCATTCCTTCTTTTCTTTTCTTATTTTAGTGCTCATTTATTTATTTGAGAGAGAGAGAGAGAGAGAGAGCAGGGGTGGGGTAGAGAGACAGGGAGAGAGAATCCAGAGCAGGCTCTTTGCTGACTCAGTGCCCAATCCCACAAACCTGTGAGATCCTGACCTGAGCCAAAATCAAGAGTCTGATGCTTAACTGACTGAGCCACGCAGACACCCCCTGGGTCATTGCTTTTCACAGCTGAATAATATTCCTTTGTATGGACACACCACGTTCTGTTTATCCATTCATCGGTTCATGGACATTTGGGTTAATCTACTTTGTGGCTGTTATAAACAATACTGCTGTGATCATTAGATTTAGGGCTCTCCTCCCTAACCGTGACAACCACTGATCTTTTTAGTGTCTTTGTAGTTTGTTTTTTCCTGAACGTCGTGGAGTTGGAATCACACAGCATGTAGCCTTTTCAGATTGACTTCTTTCACTTAGCAATATGCACTCAAGGTTTCTCCGTGTCTTTTTTGCCCATTTTAATGGGGTCATGAATTTGTTTTTAATATGATGGTGATGACGTCTGGGGATATGAGCGGGGAGTGGAGGCTGCCTCATAGGCGCCACCTGGCCTCTTGCCTTCGTTGCAGGAACCCTCTGGAAAGAAGGGCTGGGTGTGCGGGCTCCATGCCCGAGGGGAGGCCAGAATGATGTCTTGTCTCACATGCCAGGCTGTCCCTGAGGGGTCCCCGGATCCCTTCCCCGGTCCTCCCTCTGTCTCCCATGCCCGTCTCTGTGTCCCTTAGACGATCTTGTGGAGAAGATGCCATGCTCAGGGAACTCCTCCCGCGTCTGTGAGTGCCGTGCTGGCACGTTCTGTGCCACATCAGCCACCAACTCCTGTGCCCGCTGCATCCCCCACACCGTCTGCCCGAAAGGGATGATTGTCAAGGTCCAGGGTAAGTATCCCCACCCTCAGCCCGGCACCGAGACCTGTGCCAAGCTGTACCCCGCCTCCACCACCGTCCCAGATCTCCAAGTGACCTCTGACCTTCTCCTTCCTCCTTCCTGTTGGACTGACACGTCTCCTTTCGAGAGGCTGTGGGTGTACCATTTACTCAGAGCCCCCCGGCCTCTTCCCTGCACTTCGGGTCCCAGGCTCGGAGAGACCCTGGTGGCCTGAGACACAGGCCCGGCTGGAGGAGTGTTGGGTTAGTGGAGACTCGGGGCAGAAGTTCTCTGATGCCTGAAAAATAAGAGCAAAACTCAAGTCTTCTGTCCCGGGACTTTCCCAGGGTATGGGGGCTGTTTTTCCCAACTCACAGTCAAGGCATTGGGAGTTAGAGGAGCCGAGGAACTCGGATTTCTCTTCCAACTTGCTGTGTGAGTTCAGGCAAATGCTTGACCCTCTCTGAGCCTCTGATTTTGTGACAGTACAAGGAGGCCAGAAAAGAGGTAGGAAAAGAGGCCAGAAAAGAGGTAAGGGCCACAGATCCGGTGCAGGTGGTACTGAGGGCACGTTTCAGAGGGAGGTTGGAGAGTGGGTGGGCTCTGGACCATGGCCCACTAGTGGTGCCACAGCCACCCAGGCTGGGAGGCTGCAGGGTGGAATCAGAGAGCTACACCCATTCGGGAGAAAAGTGCCCAACACTGAGCCCATGATGCTCCTTGTCCTCAACTGGTCCTTTTCCAAAGCCCAGGCCTTACCACCCTCTCCCCCGACAGCCCATCCTTCCCTCACCCCCACAGCCAGCCTACCCCCAGTCCAACAGATTTGCTCCCCAATTCTGTCTCCCGTTCCCACCCCCATTTCCTCCTGTCGTTCCTTGTCCATGGCTGACAGGCAGAGCCACCCTGCTTAACCAAATGTGATTTCTCTCTGCCTGTCTCTCTCACCCCCACACACCTGCCATAAAAACACTTCAGTATTTTCTCGTTTCTACAGCGATAATGACATGGTCCTTTGGCAAAAGAGAACGGGTGTTTGGAGGGATTTCTTTAATTCTGCTCCCGTTGGCATTTCTGGGCTGCTGGTTTATCGGGCTCCATGTCTGGGATCTATGAACAAAGAGAAACCCCAGTGGACTTGCCACCGTGTCCTTCCTAGGGTTCCAAGGGCTACCCTCTCCTCTCCACTGTTCAGAGCCTTCTTTGTCTCATGCATATTTTTATATGTATAAAGCACATATATGCATGCTTTATACATGTGCCCGGGCGTTTAGCTGTCCTTATCGGGAGGACTAGGGCAAAGGGCACCCAGGCCAGCTTCGCACGAGCAGTCTCCAGGACGTGACCCTGCACGCGACCCTGCGCCGTGTCCGCCTCCCTCCTCCAGGTCACACTCCCGCCGGCCCCCTCCTTTCTTGGCCCCACTGGTCTGCTCACCTTCGGCTCCGTGGATGTGCGGTGCTTCTCACTGCTACCAGGCGTTTGTGCGTGGTGTCCCCTCAGCACATCCTCTCCTCCTGCTCACTCGGTCACGTCCTGCTCAGCCTGGCCTCTCTGTCCTCGCCTCACTTCCTCAAGAGGAAGTGCCATGACTTGTGACAGGTCACATCTCCATTGTGATCTCTCATCACACGTGGTCCTTTTCCAACACGGATGTGAACACCGGTGTCTGTCTTGGTTCGATCAACGCTGGCCTCCCTCCCTGGGCCGTAGATGCGTGAGGGCCGAGGTCATCTCCCCATTGCCTGATCAAGGCCAGGCACAGAATCTTCTCTGCAGAGATCTATGCAGGAGGACGTGGGGGCCCCGGACAGCTCAGTGCTGCGGGTGGGTGGGGCTCAAATCTGGCCCAGTTCTCCCCGGGTCACACAAATGCTGTGCTGAGGGGCTTGCGGCAGCGCGCCACCTGCCAACAGGGCCGGGGGGTGGAGTGGAAAGTGCTCTGGGCTGGGCATCAGGTCCCCGGGGTATTGTTCGCCTGCAGCCGTGGCGCATGTTCCCACCCCACCCTGGGCTTCAGTGTCCCATCTGGGAAATGTAAAGTTGCCACTAGACGGCCCTGGGGGACCTTCCAGCTCTGAAACAATTGCATCTCTGCTAGCATCGGTTTAGAGTTCTGTTCGAGCCAGGGCCCGTGGACCCGCTCCAGAAAGGAGGCCCTGTTTTGGTGGTGTTCCTGCAGCTGCCGCATGGTGGCGCCCGAGCCCCCCCTTTGCTGCCCCTAGACCCCTGCTGCCCCTAGCGGTACCATTGGCCACATGCCTCCACGGAGCGTTTAAAAGGTGGCCAGTTGCAGGCGTACGAAAATGTAAAACATCTCATTAATTATCGTTATGTTGCTTGTCTACCTCTGTAGTTTAGATATATTGGGTCACATACATTAAATTAACTTCACGTGTTTCTTTTTACTTTTGTAAAAATGTATCTTTCTTTTTACGTTTTAAAAAGGGGTTACTTGGAAATTTAAAACGACAGCGTGATTCACATCATATTTCTATGGGACAGCGCTGCTGGCTGACTTCTGGGCTCCCACGTGGACGCTCCCACAGGGCAACTCTCCAGCTGCGAGATGGACAGTAGTTTCTGCTTTAGCGTCAGCCGGTAGCTAAGCCGCATGGGGCAGCTTACATAGGTGTTCCCTCCTGAAATTTTCAAAACTCCAGAAAGTAGACGGAAGTATCCCCACTTTAGAACGGGGGAAATTGAGGTCCAGGGATGGCAGGTAAACCGTTCAAGACCACAGAGCAGGGAATGTCTGGGCTAGACTTTGAATGTCACACCCAGGCCTTGTCACGCCAGCGCACTCGGAAATACGAGACACGTGAGCATTGTTCAGGCCCCCCCTCCACTGAAGCCTTCAGATCATAATCGCACACGTGGGACTGTGTCTAAGCAATGGGACAGAGGTCTAGAAGGGGAAAAGGACACGCTGTTTCCTGGGGCGTTTACTCTGTATCACGCAGTGTGATGGGCACAGTGAGGACATGTTAGAGGTGGCAGGCAAACTCAGATCCACCTGATGGAAAGTGCTACGCGTTTTTCCTCTTTACCGTGTTTGCACCCAGGATTCTTCAGGAGTCTTTGGGTTGCACGTAACAAAATCTCAAATTTTTTGGCTGATGTAACTGCAAAGTCTGGGGCTGGCTCTGGGTAGTATCAGGCATGGCTGGATCCAGGAGCCCTGTCTTTACCTATTTGTCACCTCTGCTCCCCCAGATCCAAGCTTGCTTCCTACCCAAACCCAGTAGAAAGACGGTTTCTCCTTCCTGCAGTTTCAACAGCCATAATTGAAACCATGATATTGTACCTCATGGGGGTGGCTTGGGTCACGTGCCTACCGCTGAACCAGCTCCTCAGGGTCAGAGGAATCAAAGGGATTGATTGGTCCAAAGTCGTCTGGGTTTACTCCTGGGAGGGTGGGGTGGTGAGTCGGCCTCAGCCCCGTGCACGGATACTGAGACTGGGGAGAGTGTTCCGGGGAGAATCGGGATGCCTTAGCCCGAGGGGGAAGGGGTGCTGGGCAGGCACAAACACCAGATGGCCGCTGCGTTTTCCAAGCACCTCATTCTGAACTGTGGGTTGTGGTGGGAAAGAATCTGTTCCTAGAGCCTCCAAGCTCCTCGGTAGCACATCTGTCCACCTTGTGATCCCCTGCAGGCACAGCACAGATGGATACTGTGTGTGAGCGGCCTTCCCCGGTGACCAGCCCTGACCTCGGCACGGGCCCAGAAGACTGCCAGGCGCCCACCAGGTGACTCCCGGCCCTCTCCCTTCCAGCTGAATGTGGCATGGGGCTGTCCCAGCCCCCAGGATGCCCAGAGCACAGCTGGGCTGTGGTGTGGGTGGGGTTTGGCCCAGGGTATCAGGACTCCAGGGTGCCTCTCCGTCAACCCCACAGTCGCTTGACTCCCACCGTGTGCCCAGTGTTGCCCGAGCGCACGAGAGAAGGTCTAGACAGCGCAGCCATGGCTCCCAGGAGCGGACGGTGGGGCTGCCAGAGGCTGTGGGCTGAGGGGCTGGGAACCCCTTTGCTGTGGAAGCGGTTACCCCTGAGCACAGACCTCCCTGCGTCACCAGGAGGGTTGGCAGTGCCCTTTCCGGCTTCTTTCTCAGCGACACCAGCGCCCAGGCCGGGCCCCTGGTGACCTCCTCAGTGAGCTCCAGTGCCAGGACCACGCTCCTTGGAGGGGGCACTGCCATCACCCCCGAAGATGACTCCAAAACGACGGGGGCCCCCGGCTCTCCCTCCTCTGTGAGGAAGCCCAGTCCAGATCCAGGTAATTTCTCGAGAAGCTTTGGGTTGTTTCCCAGGGCAACGGCGTCTCACTGGCAGGCGACCTGTGTGTGGCATTCCGGGCAGGTGGGTCTCTCCTGGTCCAGGGAGAAGAGGGTCTCTAGGTCCCTTGGGGCTTTAGGCTTCGAGGGCCAGAGGGGATAAAGGAAGAAGTCATTCATTCGACAGCTTGGTGCCTGCTATGTGCCAGACACCGAGGTCCTGGCAAAGGAGCAGGTGTGGATATGACGCCCTCCTGGTTCCCGTGGTGACGAATTGGGGTCCTCAGTTCCCTCCTGTTTATCGCTGACCAGCCTTCTGTTGTATGGGTGTATACACCGTGTATATCCATTAGTGTTTGGATTTGGGTTGTTTCCACTTTTGGCTACAATTAACAGTGATAAACAAGTCTTTGTTTTCATGTCTCTGGGGTCAGTTTTAACTGAAAAATTTTTTTAAGTGCATTAATTTATTTTGAGAGAGAGCACGGGGGAGGGGCATAGAGAGTGGGAGACAGACAATCCCAAGCAGGCTCTATGCTGTCAGTATAGATCCCGATGTGGGGCTCCATCCCAAGAACCATGAGATCAGGACCTGAGCCAAAACCAATGGTCTCTGCTCAACCAACAGAGCCACCCAGGTGCCCCGCTGAAGAGGTGTTCTTAATTTTGAAGTCATCACGTGGGTCCATCTTTTCTCTTTCCGTCCTGCCTTATGTTCACTGAAGTCTCAAAGACTCCTGCATTACTTTCTAGGATCATTACTGTTTTGCCTTTCACGTTTAGATCCGCTGTCTGCCTACCTTTTGTTTGTGGCGGAGGCAGCGGTCATGTTGCAAGAGGCCGCATGGATATGCAGTTGAACCAACGCCTTTTATCGAACAAATTGTCCTTTCCCCGCTGATTTGCCTGCCATCGTTGGGGTAAATCTAAGGTCCATAGGTGCCTGGCTATGATCCGGACTTTATATTCCTTTCCGTTCGTTGTCTTTTTGTCTGGTCTGTGTGGATGCCATGCGGTCTCGACTCCAGGAGATTTTCGGTATATGGTGGAACAACTTCCCCATCTCTGTTCTCCAGCCCTGCCCTGGCTCTTCTTGGTAATTTGCATCTCTGCATCGACTTTAGAATCAGCCTTTCAAATTCCACAAAACGTCCCGTTGGGATTTTGATCGGGATTGCACTGAATCTGTGGATCAGGTTAGAGAGAATCCGTATTTTTATAGCATCAAGTACACGGGAAAGCCGTATGTTTGTTCAGACCGTCTTTATTTTTATGTATTTATTTATTTATTTATTTATTTATTTATTTATATTTATGAGGCCCCGCTTTCACGGTCTGTATTCGTACTGAAAATCAAGATCAGTCGTCTTTATTTTTATGTATTTAATTTTAGTTAGGTGAGCTCGAACTTCTCTCTCCCAATGATGTTTTATTCGTTTCCATGTAGAACGATTTACATCTTTGTGTTAGATTTCTAGGTATTTGATGTTTCTGATGATGATGACAGTGGTATTGTATTTTTCAGTATTGCGGGTTGTAAGTCTTCATTTTTAGTATTGTTTTGAACCGTGTGAGTAGTCAGTATGTGACAGCCTAACCTGTCACAATAGCAATCTCATAGGGTTCAACCCAAATGTATAGACACTCAGCTGAGTTTGGTGTAATAACATTATATCCAGTTACCTTGCTAACCTCACTGTGAGTCCTAATAACGTATCTGCCGATTCTTTTGTGGAATCTGTGCACCTAATGATGTCATCTGTCCCTGACAGCCTGGTGTCTTCCTCTCCTGGCCTCACTTCTTTTCTCTCCTTGCCTTGCCTTACTGCCTCGCCTGGGACCCCAGGGCCACACTGAGCGGAAGCTGTGGTAGTCGGCATCCTTGCCTCGTGGCTGATCTCAGAGGGAAGTGGCCCCAGGGTTTTGAGGAGGGTGGTGACATGGTGGGGCTGGGGAGAGGGCTCTGGCGTAGTGGCCATGACGGACCGCAGAGGGAAGGGCCTGGAAGCAGAGGGGCAGTTCAGAGGGAGTCAGTGCTCTTTTCCTGTGTGGCTGTAGACACATTCCTTCCCTCTCTGGGCTTCAGGACTCCCTCTGCAGATTGATCTGACACGTGAGGAGTCTGCCTTGGAGCTGGTGGTGGCGACTGGGTGAAGAGGTGGTGGTGAATGGGGCCTCTGCCTTGGCGGCCTGGCCTGGAGCTTGTCTGCTTCTTTCCCCAGGGCTGACCCCGCAGCCGCCGTGTCCCCAGGGGTCACCTGACTGCAGGAAGCAGTGTGAGCCCGACTACTACCTGGACAGGGACGGCCGCTGCACGGCCTGTGTGAGCTGTGCTCGAGGTAAGGGCCGCGTTCTCCTCTCCAGGGGCTACTTCTCAGGACGGGGTCCGTGGCGGGCGGGGGGTGGCAGGGAAGGTAGGGAGCATCAAGATTTGCTGCCTGGACTCTAGGTTGGCCCCTTGGTGCCTCAGTTTACCCCTCTGGATTTGTGAGTTGGTATCCTCCATGATGGTTTGCATCCGTTTTTAGAGATACTTAGTTAACCTGTTTCCTCCAGGGAGGGACTCACGTTCATTGAGTTCAATCTTCACAAGACTCCTAGGAGAAGAGCTTATGTTTCTTTTTTTAAGTAATCTCTGCCCAATGTGGGGCTCAAACTCATGACCCTGAGATCAGGGGTCACACGCTCTACAGACTGAGCCAGCCAGGCACCCCGAAGGTTCTTTTCTCATCCCCGCTTTCCAGTGAGGTAGGCTTAGGGAGGTTAAGTGCCTTTGCAAAGTTACAGAAGTCTCATAAGTGGCAGATCTGAAGTTTGAGCTGCGGTCTGACACCAGGAGCTGTGTTCTTTGCCTGCGACCACAAGTGCTTCCAGGAGATTCTTCCAATGAGCACTTTCATTGTTAATTTCTTATTATGCTGAGTGAATGTGGTTTGTGTGCTCTCTGGTGTTTGTTTTGTTTTGTGCGGGTTTTTTGTGAGGTGGGGCTGGGAAATTTGTTGAGATTTCTTGTGCCCTAATAAATGTGGATATTTTTAAAGCCTATTTTTAGTGTGTTTGGAGAAAAATGTGTTTGTTGTGTACAAAATTTTCTACATACCTATTGGATCAAGCTTGTTAATTGTGTTTTTCAAATAATATGCATTCTTTTCAACAAATTTTTTTTGAGTTTATTTTTTTCAGTAACCTCTACACCCAACGTGGGGCTTGAACTTCACGACCCCCGAGATCAAGAGTCTCATGCTCTTGCAGCCGAGCCAGCCAAGCATGCCCCTAGATAATATGCTTTTTTTTTTATTCTTAATTATATTTGTCTCCTTCCCAAAGGTTGATGTCAGAGATGGATGTGTTAAAATCCATCTTGCCTATACTTTTTTTCATCAGATGTTCATTGTGTTCCATTTATTTTTTCTCTCTATATGTCAAAGCTATGTTATTAGGTACAGTGTTTATGAATATTGTGTTTTCTTGGTGGGTTGGACCTTTTGTCAGCGTGAAGTACACCTCTTTAATCCTTATGAAGAATGCCTTAATTCCATTTTCATTTGATATTAATATTGCCATTCTTCTTTGCGTTAGCATTTCTCTGATGTATCTTTTGAGTTTTTAAAATTAATGACAGTGTTGTATGAAATGAAAGTTATAGGCATTCATTATAAAAAATTCGAGCAATACAGAAGTGTAAGAAAGAAGGCCAACTCTGCCCATTCCCCATCATTGGATGTCTGACTGACACTTCTCTGTGTATATATAGGGAGAGAAGGAGAATGGGAAGATTCATAGCCAGCCAGACTGGACACACGTGGAGAATAGGGATTTAAAAATTTTTTAAAAATATTTTATGTTTTTTTTGAGAGAGCGCAAGTGGGGGAGGGACAGAGAGTGAGACACAGAATCCAAAGCAGGCTCCAGGCTTAGTGTCAGCACAGAGCCTGAGGTGGGGCTCAAACCCACAAGCCGTGAGATCATGACCTGAGCAGAAGTCAGACGCCCAACCCACTGAGTCACCCAGGCATCCTGAGAATAGGGATTTTTAAGAAGTTGGGATCATACTGTTTACGACATTCAAGTGATTGATTACATTTTCTTTTATTTAAATGTATCAGAGGAAGAAGAAAGTAAAACAAAATGATCACAAGAGACAGCACTTTGTAAATAAAACCCTCTAGGGTCCCTGGGGGGCTCAGTCGGTTAAGCATCCAACATGATTTCAGCTCAGGTCATGATCTCTCTGTCTGTGAGATTGAGCCCTGCGTCGTCCTCTGCGCTGACAGCATGGAGCCTGCTTGGGATTCTTTCTCTCCCTCTCTCTCTGCCCCTCCCCTGCTTATGCTCTCTCTCTCCAAATAAATAAACATTAAAAAAAAAAAACAACACCTCTAACATTAAGAAGAGGTGTTAAAAATCAAGAAGCAGTTAAGAATCATTTAAGGAACAACTATGTCTTATGGTAAAGTTATGTTCTGTTTGTTTCAGATTTTTGATGGGATGTTGTAGATTGGCTTCCTGTCACAAAAAATGAAGTAATTAGCTTGTCACCTCCTTGTCCTCTTCCTGACTTTTACTACTTACGTATTTTTTTTACATCGTTACTGCCTGTGGCATTTATATTCTTTTTCTGTAACCCTCAGTCCCTTGGCATGTTAGTATTAGTTTGCTATTTAAACTTATTCACTGTGCATTATGCGCACATTGACCACAGCTTCTCCATTCCTGACTTTCTCATTTTGATTTATTGATTGGTTAGTTAGATTTCACTGACCTTGGGATTTATCAGTAAGGACTCATCTTTGCACATCCGTCAGAGGATTCTTTTATGTTTGAGAATGTTTCTTGCCTTTATATTCCACTGACAACCTGGGCAGATATATGGTTATTCCTGGGCCCTGTGTTCTCCAGAACTTTGTAGACATTGGTGCATTGTCTTCTCATGGTGAATATTGCTGGGGAGGGGTCTGCTATCTGCCTTCTTTCTCCTTTGTAGGCGACTGCAAGAACAATTCTTTCTTTATCCTTAATGATAAAAAACTTTGAACCAGACTGTGCCTTGATATTAATTGTTTGGAAATAATTCTGGAATGTCTTTTTTTTTTTTTTT
>NW_026058708.1:0-17556 GCF_023721935.1 Panthera uncia
TTGTTGTCTGATTGCTGATGCTAGAACTTCCAGCACTATATTGAACAACAGCGGTGACAGTGGGCATCCCTGTCGTGTTCCTGATCTCAGGGAAAAAGCTCTCAGTTTTTCCCCGTTGAGGATGATGTTAGCTGTGGGCTTTTCATAAATGGCCTTTATGATCTTTAAGTATGTTCCTTCTATCCCGACTTTCTCAAGGGTTTTTATTAAGAAAGGGTGCTGGGTTTTGTCAAAGGCCTTTTCTGCATCGATTGACAGGATCATATGGTTCTTCTCTTTTTTTTTGTTAATGTGATGTATCACGTTGATCGATTTGCGAATGTTGAACCAGCCCTGCATCCCAGGAATGAATCCCACTTGATCATGGTGAATAATTCTTTTTATATGCTGTTGAATTCGATTTGCTAGTATCTTATTAAGAATTTTTGCATCCATATTCATCAGGGATATTGGCCTGTAGTTCTCTTTTTTTACTGGGTCTCTGTCTGGTTTAGGAATCAAAGTAATACTGGCTTCATAGAATGAGTCTGGAAGTTTTCCTTCCCTTTCTATTTCTTGGAATAGCTTGAGAAGGATAGGTATTATCTCTGCTTTAAATGTCTGGTAGAACTCCCCTGGGAAGCCATCTGGTCCTGGACTCTTATTTGTTGGGAGATTTTTGATAACCGATTCAATTTCTTCGCTGGTTATGGGTCTGTTCAAGCTTTCTATTTCCTCCTGATTGAGTTTTGGAAGAGTGTGGGTGTTTAGAAATTTGTCCATTTCTTCCAGGTTGTCCAATTTGCTGGCATATAATTTTTCATAGTATTCCCTGATAATTGCTTGTATCTCTGAGGGATTGGTTGTAATCATTCCATTTTCATTCATGATTTTATCTATTTGGGTCATCTCCCTTTTCTTTTTGAGAAGCCTGGCTAGAGGTTTGTCAATTTTGTTTATTTTTTCAAAAAACCAACTCTTGGTTTCGTTGATCTGCTCTACAGTTTTTTTAGATTCTATATTGTTTATTTCTGCTCTGATCTTTATTATTTCTCTTCTTCTGCTGGGTTTAGGCTGCCTTTGCTGTTCTGCTTCTATTTCCTTTAGGTGTGCTGTTAGGTTTTGTATTTGGGATTTTTCTTGTTTCTTGAGATAGGCCTGGATTGCAATGTATTTTCCTCTCAGGACTGCCTTCGCTGCGTCCCAAAGCGTTTGGATTGTTGTATTTTCATTTTCGTTTGTTTCCATATATATTTTAATTTCTTCTCTAATTGCCTGGTTGACCCACTCATTCGTTAGTAGGGTGTTCTTTAACCTCCATGCTTTTGGAGGTTTTCCAGACTTTTTCCTGTGGTTGATTTCAAGCTTCATAGCATTGTGGTCTGAAAGTATGCATGGTATAATTTCAATTCTTGTAAACTTATGAAGGGCTGTTTTGTGACCCAGTATATGATCTATCTTGGAGAATGTTCCATGTGCACTCGAGAAGAAAGTATATTCTGTTGCTTTGGGATGCAGAGTTCTAAATATATCTGTCAAGTCCATCTGATCCAATGTATCGTTCAGGGCCCTTGTTTCTTTATTGACTGTGTGTCTAGATGATCTATCCATTTCTGTAAGTGGGGTGTTAAAGTCCCCTGCAATGACCACATTCTTATCAATAAGGTTGCTTATGTTTATGAGTAATTGTTTTATATATCTGGGGGCTCGGGTATTTGGCGCATAGACATTTATAATAGTTAGCTCTTCCTGGTGGATAGACCCTGTGATTATTATATAATGCCCTTCTTCATCTCTTGTTACAGCCTTTAATTTAAAGTCTAGTTTGTCTGATATAAGTATGGCTACTCCAGCTTTCTTTTGGCTTTCAGTAGCATGATAAATAGTTCTCCATCCCCTCACTCTCAATCTAAAGGTGTCCTCAGATCTAAAATGAGTCTCTTGTAGACAGCAAATAGATGGGTCTTGTTTTTTTATCCATTCTGATACCCTATGTCTTTTAGTTGGCGCATTTAATCCATTTACATTCAGTGTTATTATAGAAAGATATGGGTTTAGAGTCATTGTGATGTCTGTATGTTTTATGCTTGTAGTGATGTCTCTGGTACTTTGTCTCACAGGATCCCCCTTAGGATCTCTTGTAGGGCTGGTTTCGTGGTGACAAATTCCTTCAGTTTTTGTTTGTTTGGGAAGACCTTTATCTCTCCTTCTATTCTAAATGACAGACTTGCTGGATAAAGGATTCTCGGCTGCATATTTTTTCTGTTTAGCACACTGTAGATATCGTGCCAAGCCTTTCTGGCCTGCCAAGTTTCAAAGGAGAGATCAGTCACGAGTCTTATAGGTCTCCCTTTATATGTGAGGGCACGTTTATCCCTTGCTGCTTTCAGAATTTTCTCTTTATCCTTGTATTTTGCCAGTTTCACTATGATATGTCGTGCAGAAGATCGATTCAAGTTACGTCTGAAGGGAGTTCTCTGTGCCTCTTGGATTTCAATGCCTTTTTCCTTCCCCAGTTCAGGGAAGTTCTCAGCTATAATTTGTTCAAGTACCCCTTCAGCACCTTTCCCTCTCTCTTCCTCCTCTGGGATACCAATTATGCGTATATTATTTTTTTTTAGTGTATCACTTAGTTCTCTAATTTTCCCCTCATACTCCTGGATTTTTTTATCTCTCTTTCTTTCAGCTTCCTCTTTCTCCATAACTTTATCTTCTAGTTCACCTATTCTCTCCTCTGCCTCTTCAAGCCGAGCCATTGTGGTTTCCGTTTTGTTTTGCATTTCGTTTAAAGCGTTTTTCAACTCCTCGTGACTGTTCCTTAGTCCCTCGATCTTTATGGCAAGAGATTCTCTGCTGTCCTGTATACTGTTTTCAAGCCCAGCGATTAATTTTATGACTATTATTCTAAATTCACTTTCTGTTATATTATTTAAATCCTTTTTGATCAGTTCATTAGCTGTTGTTATTTCCTGGAGATTCTTCTGAGGGGAATTCTTCCGTTTGGTCATTTTGGAGAGTCCCTTGCGTGGTGAGGACCTGCAGTGCACTTCCCCTGTGCTGTGGTGTATAACTGGAGTTAGTGGGCGGGGCCGCAGTCCGACCCGATGTCTGCCCCCAGCCCACTGTTGGGGCCACAGTCAGACTGGTGTGTGCCTTCTCTTCCCCTCTCCTAGGGGTGGGATTCACTGTGGGGTGGCGTGTCCCGTCTGGGCTACTTGCACACTGCCAGGCTTGTGTTGCTGGGGATCTGGCGTATTAGCTGGGGTGGGTAGGCAAGGTGCACGGGGGCTGGAGGGGCAGGCTTAGCTCGCTTCTCCTTAGGTGATCCACTTCAGGAGGAGCCCTGTGGCAGTGGGAGGGAGTCAGATCCGCTGCCGGAGGTTTGGCTCCGCAGAAGCACAGAGTTGGGTGTTTGCGCGGAGCGAGCAAGTTCCCTGGCAGGAACTGGTTCCCTTTGGGATTTTGGCTGGGGGATGGGCGGGGGAGATGGCGCTGGCGCCTTTGTTCCCCGCCAAGCTGAGCTCTGCCTTCCGGGGGCTCAGCAGCTCTCCCTCCCTTTGTCCTCCAGCCTTCCCGCTTTCCGAGCAGAGCTGTTAACTTATTACCTCCCAGACGCTAAGTCGCGCTTGCTGTCGGAACACAGTCTGTCCGGCCCCTCCGCTTTTGCCAGCCAGACTCGGGGGCTCTGCTTGGCCGGCGAGCCGCCCCTCCGCCCCGGCTCCCTCCCGCCAGTCCGTGGAGCGCGCACCGCCTCGCCGCCCTTCCTACCCTCTTCCGTGGGCCTCTAGTCTGCGCTTGACTCCGGAGACTCCCTTCTGCTAATCCTCTGGTGGTTTTCTGGGTTCTTTAGGCAGGTGTAGGTGGAATCTAAGTGATCAGCAGGATGCGCTGTGAGCCCCGCGTCCTCTTACGCCGCCATCTTCCCCAGAATCGCCAAAGTCAGACATTTAACTGACTGAGCCACCCAGGCACCACACATTAACAAAAGTATTGAAAAAGAAAGACAAAAAGAAAAACTTACAAATAGGCAGATTAAAGATTATACACACACACACACACACACACACACATATATATATATTTATACATTTATTTCAAAGAATGTCAGGTTATTTTTGTCAGAAATTTTAGAAGTTAGAAGATTATATAGAATGGTATCTTCAAAGTGGTGAAAATGTTAGAAAATACTAGAATTCAATACCGCCTTACTATATCCCTCCATCTAAAACACTGGATCCAAAACTTTTGCTTGATTGGATCATATCACTAAATTGCATATTATTCAATTTTATATCCATGCCTATTTATTCCCATACACATTTCCCCCAGATTCACGTCTATATAAATTTGAAAAAGTATACAGTTCTTCTCACGTTTATCTCAGCGTCTCGTGAATCACACTTTGTACCTTACTCTCTGAGGCCTGCTAGGATATGAGTCTAGTGATTGCTCTAGAAGCAAAAAGAGGTAGACAACATGAATAAATAAAGAATTAAATAAAGAAGTTAAAAAACTACTTATATGGAGGAATCTCTCATTTAAAGATGCATCCTCTTATACATATTTGTACTTTGAAAAATACGTTCCAAAATAATAATTAAGACTTCTGTCATATAAATTTTCTCATAAGTTTATTTTTAAATTATTATTCATCTCAATTTTATATTTTCTAACAACGAACACAATTGTATTAAAAAAATATAAGAAATAAAAATTCATATATATACGCTATTTATACAATAAAAATTATTTTAGTAGATAATATAAATATCTGCCATAGATTTTGAGTTGTACAACTTTACCACATATTGGGAGACTTAGGGATTTAGACAGACTTAGGGGGTTTCCAGAGACACAGGAATTGAATGTATATATGTAAAATTTTAGTTGCTCTAGAATGGAAAGGCCCAGCTTAGAGAGAGTGTCTCATCACTAAAAATGTTGAAATAAAGGCCAATATACCTTTTGTCAAGAATGTTGATGGGTAGATCATGGATCCAGCTGAACTTATTTACACAAACAGACTTTGGTTTTTTGTTTTTCTAGTTCTTACTTATTTTTTGTCTTTTCTTTCTTTCTCTTTCTTTTTCTCTTTCCTTTTCTTTCTTTCTTTCTTTCTCTTTCTTTCTTTCTTTCTTTTTTTCTTTCT
Organism: Panthera uncia; assembly: GCF_023721935.1. Taxonomy (NCBI): domain Eukaryota; kingdom Metazoa; phylum Chordata; class Mammalia; order Carnivora; family Felidae; genus Panthera; species Panthera uncia. Next base: position 5,129 of record NW_026058708.1, read on the forward strand.
TTTTCTTTCTTTTTTTCTTTCTTTCTCTCTCTTTCTTTCTTTCTTTCTCTCCCTCTTCGTTTTTTTTTGTTTTTTTTTTTTTTCGTCTTTCCAAGTTAAGCAAGGCAGTGGTTCCTAGAATTATAGGGCTGCAGAAAGCATAGGATCTATGTTGATAGCACAGCATACACTCGCATCCAACAAATCATTCAGACATGAGATAGAAAATGTAATTCAATGTTGGCTAAACAGATAAGATAATATACATATTTTGAAACAATTAATACACATTTTTTACTGAGGAGAGGAAAAATGAAAATGGGTTTAAATCAAGTCAGTCTGGATCACAATAAGCAAAATATCTGAATAACAATAGCATTGGATCTAGAATTTCTTCCATTAAGTTGCCACACAAAAATGGCTTAAAAACTTGTGATATCAACACAATATAACTGAGTAGCATTTTTTTTAATGTAAAGAACGACTTAAAGTCCTGGCAGAGAAATCATCATAACAGTTCATATGATATGTTTTGTGCAAGTTCAGTTTCAAGAAATAGTTTACCTCTACAGATAAATTTTCATATTTTCTACAGTCATAAAAAATACCAAAAAGTCCGCAACACAAAACAATATTTCTTGAAATGCAAAGAAGGGGGGTACATATGAGATGTAGTATAAAGGCATACTGTATAGATCTCATCTTTTCTTTGATCAGTATTAGAAAGGAGCATTATTGTAGTATTTTTTAGCTTTTTGCAACCCCAATAACAGACACCACTAGGCATATTTTCACCTATTCAACAATTTCTTTGTGTTCAATCTTAGTGCTTCTCTATGTTTCATTTCAGTGAATTTAGGACTGAAGCCACAATAGGCAGCAATGCTATGTCTCCTGGGGAATGTTGGTACTGTTCAATAGTAAGTGTTCATATCGTTCTTTTTCATGGTGGAAACATCTGGGAGAATATGGCTTTGGAATACTTTCCAATGTTCCAAATAAATAACAACTTGAAGACTTTGCCCAAGGAAAAAAAAATACACCTCAGTCAGAGTAAGAAGTGTCAGTGTCTTTGCATTTTACTATGGCTGTGCATCACATTTATGAAGACATAATAAATAGTCGTAATAGAAAAAGGGTAGTTAGAATAAAATAAAGTGGTCCATCAAGTACTCAGCTCAAGTTTATTACTGCAATGGACTTGGGTTATAATTACCAACAGAGGAGAGAATAACTATAAGTTATTTTTATGTAAAAAGCATATTATACTAAGCCAACATAATAACACAGTTTTTATGAACCACAATAATTACACCGAAGAATCACACAAGTACATTTTCCTAAAAGAAGAAGGTAGGTGTTGATAAGCTACTATAGAATTTTACAATTGCAATGAACAAAAATAATTGTCATGGCAAAATAATAAAAGTACATTAACTTTTGTTGCAATGCTTGAGAGAGATTAAATAATAAAATTAAAGAATACTTGTTAAATGATAAAAAGGTTTACATCATGTTTAATGTCTTTGTTTTGAAATGACATTTTTTTCACACAGAAATTCTCTGTATATGAAAAGTTGTTTATTATCCTATACTAGTGGTATGTGGGAGATCACTTTTGTTGCTAAAAACACTTTTCTATAATACTTTAGCAAATTAATATAGGAGAAAATTACTTTTAGGTGAGTATAAATTTAAATATCTACTTTATAAAACTCTAATTAAGATTTGATCTCAAGCCACTATGATTTTATCACTATATTTGATTTTACATTTGGAGCTTATAGAAAAGTCAAATCTTATCACCAGTTATTTAATGTCTGCTAACTAATTAAAGTATATTTTATTAATTCATATTTGAATGAAAATGGAAGACTGTTAAAAAAAGAACACAGGGTCAGGGCTATGTCTTATAGGAGCAAGCCACAATACAGGGACAACATGTAGAAAGATAAGACTTCGTGTAAAGACTATTTATACGAACTCCTGGCTATACACTGATGGGCCATATTGATCATGAAGACAACCACTGATACAAAGTCGTCGAATTTGCTGAATAATAAACAAGGAGTTTAATATAAGTAGGAATAAAAAATATTCTATTTAAATTTAATTATCACTAAGACCTGATAATTACATAAAGGAGAGCACTTTTTAAGGCAATTTTGAAACCATTAAATGTAGGGAGGTCCTGGGATAGAATTTGGAATATGTATAAAACACCTAAAATATCTCAGAAAACGGCTGAATTGAATGCATTGAGAATACCCGGGTAAGGCACTTGTCTGTTTTAGGAGTGCATCGTGAGTGCCTCGTGAGTCTCCTGGGAGCTGATACAATGTATTCATTCTTCTGCCGGCTTTCAGGAGAAGGGTTTTGTCTGTCTGTACATTGTTTCCCTAATATCTATGGAAGTTGCCACATTGATTCTGCCTTCTAGTCCTTGCCCCTGCTGAAGAGGCCCTATCCAAAAAGGTAAAAAAATGGGGGCAACATCCATAGCTGGGGTGTGCAGTCTAATTAGAGTGGAAACATACCTTGACAGGAATACCTTAGTATTCCTTTTTTTTTTCCAAAAAAAAAAAAGTTTATTTATTTATTATGAGACAGAGAGAGAGAGAGGGAGAGAGAGAGAGAGAATGAGCAGGGGAGAGGGAGAGAGAGAGAAAATCCCAGGCAGGCTCTGCACTGTCAGTACACAGCTCTCAACCTCATGAACCACAAGACCATGACCTGAGCCAAAATCAAGAATCGAACGTTTAACCAACTGAGCCAACCACGCACCCATAATAGTCCATTTTTTAAGGTTTTTGTATTTTTATTTTTTAAATGTTTCTAATGTTTATTTGTTTTTGAGAGACAGATCACGAGTGGGAGAGGGGCAGAGAAAGAGGAAGACAGAATCTGTAACAGGCTCCAGGCCCCAAGCTGTCAGCACAGAGCTAGATGCGGGGCTCGAACCTACAAATCGTGAGATCATGACCTGAGCCAAAGTCAGACACTTAACGGACTGAGCCACCCAGACGCCCCAAGGTTTTTGTACTTTTAAATAGAATCAACATGAGGACATACGGCACATTACACTTTTACTGACTTAATTATTCTCAATTCCCCACACCACTAGATCAACAGAAATAATAACATTATAGACATAGCAAAACAGTATCATTTCAAGGAAGTAGACATAAACTCAAAGTATGTTCAAGTATCCATATACTGGTTTTACTGCTTGTACGGCTTCTAAAGTTTTCCAAAAGTAGAAGGACAACAGTTATTGAAGCAGAAATGGTGAAGGAGAGTGAAACATTTTGAATCATGTCTGTACTCCAAAAAGTGCCTGATGAGTTAGTTAGTTAGTTAGTTAGTGAAACATATCACATAAGAAATACCAGTGTGCCTTTGATTCTAGGTAGTATACTACAAATAATAACCCCAATGCTTTCCACATTTATGAAACAGAAGTTAATTAGGTCTTAATTTAGTCAATCTACATTTCCAACCATGATTCCCTTTTATTCTGATTATATAAATTTACTCTACCCCATTTTACCCATTTTCTCATTTCAGATTCATTAAAAGCTTTGAACACAGGAGCCAAAGTTCATTTTCACAACTGGAAATGTGTTTAGAGAAACACAGTATTACTTTATTTTCTTGCTTCACCAGTAATGCTGCTGCCATGCCAATTTTAACAAAACATCTTCCCTGTGACGGGGGGGGGGGGGGGGGGGGGGGAAAAATGCTCCTGAATGAAAGACAGACTAAGAAAATTTGGTCAGATGATTATTTTTGTGGAACACAATATCTCCTTAACTACAATCAAGATTATAAATGAGTGTTACCACTTGATGCCAAGAACTAAAACTATTTTAAATGCATTTTCCTGAAAGTCTTCCTCCTATCTCTTTTTTTTATGCGTGTGATTAAATCATTTTTACGCTAGTGCCTAAATACCAGGTTCCATGGTAACATTTGCTATAAATATTTTTAATTTTATCAGAATAAATTTATTCAAAGGTGTAGTGGACTGGTTTTACAATTATTTAGATCCATAAATTTATGATTTCTACACATGGAACATGGAAACCAGAATTTGCATTTCATATCAGTATAGGCAAGAATGATCTCTTTATTAACATTACACTTGTCTACACATCTAAAAAGAAACCAAGGGGGTGGTGCATGGGTGGCTCAGTTGTTAAGCATCTGACTTTGGCTCAGGTAATGATCTCATAGTTCATGGGTTCGAGTCCCGCATTGGGTTCTGTGCTGACAGTTCAGAGCCTGAAACCTGCTTTGGATATTGTGTCTCCCTCTCTCCCTGCCCCTCACCCACTCACTCTCTCAATGCAATCCCAATCAAAATTGCACCAGCATTCTTCTCAAAACTAGAATAAGCAATCCTAAAATTTATATGGAACCACAAAAGACCCCAAATAGCCAAAGTAATATTGAAAGAGGACCAAAGGGGGAGGCATCACAATCCCAGACTTTAGCCTCTACCACAAAGCTGTAATCATCAAGACAGCATGGTATTGGCACAAAAACAGACACGTAGACCAATGGAATAGAATAGAAACCCCAGAACTAGACCCATGAAAGTATGGCCAATTAATCTTTGACAAAGCAGGAAAGAATATCCAATGGAAAAAAGACAGTCTCTTTAACAAATGGTGCTGGGACAACTGGACAGCAACATGCAGAAGAATGAAACTAGACCACTTTCTTACACCATTCACAAAATAAACTCAAAATGGATAAAGGACCTGAATGTGAGACAGGAAACCATCAAAACCCTAGAGGAGAAAGCAGGAAAAAACCTCTCTGACCTCAGCTGCAGCAATTTCTTACTTGACACATCTCCAAAGGCAAGGGAATTAAAACTATTGGGACCTCATGAAGATAAAAAGCTTCTGCACTGCAAAGGAAACAATCAACAAAACTAAAAGGCAACAGATGGAATGGGAAAAGATATTTGCAAATGACATATCAGACAAAGGGCTAGAATCCAAAATCTATAAAGAGCTCATCAAACTCCACACCCGAAAAACAAATAATCCCGTGAAGAAATGGGCAGAAAACATGAATAGACACTTCTCTAAAGAAGACATCCGGATGGCAAACAGGCGCATGAAAAGATGCTCAACGTCGCTCCTTATCAGGGAAATACAAATCAAAATCACACTGAGATACCACCTTACGCCGGTCAGAGTGGCCAAAATGAACAAATCAGGAGACTATAGATGCTGGAGAGGATGTGGAGAAACGGGGACCCTCTTGCACTGTTGGTGGGAATGCAAACTGGTGCAGCCACTCTGGAAAACAGTGTGGAGGTTCCTCAAAAAATTAAAAATAGACCTACCCTATGACCCAGCAATAGCACTGCTAGGAATTTACCTAAGGGATACAGGAGTACTGATGCATAGGGGCACTTGTACCCCAATGTTTATAGCAGCACTCTCAACAATAGCCAAATTATGGAAAGAGCCTAAATGTCCATCAACTGATGAATGGATAAAGAAATTGTGGTTTACATACACAATGGAATACTACCTGGCAATGAGAAAGAATGAAATATGGTCTTTTGTAGCAATGTGGATGGAACTGGAAAGTGTTATGCTAAGTGAAATAAGTCAGGCAAAGAAAGACAGATACCATATGTTCACTCTTATGTGGATCTTGAGAAACTTAACAGAAGACCATGGAGGAGGGAAAGGTGGGAAAAAAAAGTTACAGAGATGGAGGGAGGCAAACCATAAGAGACTCTTAAATACTGAGAACAAACTGAGAGTTGATGGGGGTGGGGAGAGGGGAAAGTGGGTGATGGGCATTGAGGAGGGCACCTGTTGGGATGAGCACTGGGTGTTGTATGGAAACCAATTTGACAATAAATTTCATATAAAAATCACCATGTTGTATACCTTGAATAAGTACAATTTTCATTGCTGATTATGCCTTGAATCTGGGAAGGGGTAAATGAAATAAAAATAAGCACCCAAAATTCTAATTTTTAAAAATTATTCTTGGATGCCAAGGAAATTAAATTGTTTCTCAAATCACTGTAAACACAAAAATAAACATTAAAAAATTAGAAAAAAAAAGAAACCAAGGGTTTCAGAATTGAAAATAACATATTTTATCCATTATTTCAACAAACGTTTATCACAGACCAACCTTAGCATGCACTTTCTTGAATCCCGGAGACAGCAGTGAACAAATTGACAAGGGAGGGTAGATGTCTCTGCCTATAGAGAGTGAAACAGATGGTAGATAAATAGAATACTCCAAGCAGTTATAAAGATTTAGGAGACAAATCAAGTAAAGGAAGCATGGATTTTGGAATAAAGGCAAGGGTTCAAATGTGAACAAATATGTGACAATAGTGAGAAAGATGACCAGGAGCATATCTGAAGACGACATCCAGGCAGAAGAAACTGTATGTATAGGCATAGCCAGAGGCTGATGTGGCTGGAAAGAAGTGGGTGAAAAAAGGGGGGAGACTGGGCTATGAGGTCAGAAAGATAACAAGGGTTTCAATAATATGATTGAAATGAAGTATTATTACAGGTCTGTAAGAAAAATAATCATATTCAGATTATATTTTTCTCAGAATCACTCCTCTGTTGACCTGAGCTGAGGAGCAAGGATTGAGGTTGATGGGAAGAGGTATGGGAAGAGGGAAGACACCTCATTAAGACTCTCTCAATATAATCTGGAGAAATGAGATGACTTATACTCTGGTGATGGCAACAAAGTAGTGAAAAGTGGCAAAATTATGATTATATTTTGAATTGCCCACTGAAATAACAAAAATAAGCCTGATGAACCACCTAAATTCTTGAGTAAAGCTTATCTAATAGAAACTTCAGCAAATATAAAGAAGATGAGGCCAAAGTAGGAAAATACACTTAGACTTTGAAAAACCAAATGCATGTCCAGCTTTGTCTCTATGAAGCACATTGTGAAGAGGGGGAATCTCTATTCCAACCTCACTGCCAATATCACAATCAAATACAAATACACACTGGAACTGGACACCAGTCCAACTCTTAGAGTTCCCTATTTTCCTACATTTTTCTTGACTTAAACTATTTTCATTAAAGCACAGTGTACATACAAATTGAATAAACACACATTTATACAGTTCAATACATTTTTACAAGTAAAGACACTATGCAGCCACCACTCAGACCGAGAAAAAGAAAATAGCACTACTCAAGTTCTTGTGCCCTCTTCTGGACATTTTTACCTCCAAATTGATGCGTTTTTATTATAACACATTACCTGTTTTCATACATTATATACAGGTATGTACTCTTTTGTGTCGTTTTGCTCAACATTATATCTGTGAGATTCATCCATTCCGTAGTATAACCTAATTTGCATATTTTCATAGTAAATAATATCTATTGTATGAATATACCACAATCCATTAACCCCTTCTATGGTTGACATTTGGGTTGACTACAGTGGATTATAGTCTGAAAACGGAGAAGTTGTTGCATGTATAAAAGTTGATCAGTATTTTTTCCTGATTTTAAATGTATTATATATTAAGGTATATAAAAAATACAACAAATGAATATGAGGTAATGAATAAACTGAGGACAATACTTGTAGCACAGAGTCCAAGATACTATTATTCTTAATAGATGCTTATGTTATGTCCAATGGAAATTCAAGCATTCAACTCCATGACTGAAAATAGTGGAGGGTTCTGCTAACAGTTCATGTAAAAGTAAAGTGGCTCAACAAAAAAGATGCAGGTGAGGCCAAATGGAGTTAATTCCTGCCACTTCCATTGATATATATTCAGAAAGTAAATAAAGCAGTCTTCTCTTCTTTATCCTATCTAGGCTTGCTAATATCCCCAGTTCCGGGAGACAAATACTACAACAGTTGACTGCAAGAAAAGGCAGAAATTCTTCTTAGATTTCCAGCCTGGTTAGGAACCTTTTGGGTAAGGGGAAATAACTTAGTCAAATATAACCTGAAGCCAGTTTAAAAAGTTTCACATTCTTCCAGGTGGTTATTTGAAGATTCTGTGACAACTGGCCTCACCATGCAAGAGCAGAAAGGAAAATGAGATAGAATTAAAATAACTGAATATTGGTCTGCTCAATCTATGTCTGAACTCAATTCAACAAAATGCAATATTCACCTAGAAATATTATCTGATAGAGAAAAATTGTGAAACATTAAAAATTTAGCAAATTGAAGTGGAAGGATTATCTTGATTACCGTTAGTGAGTAGGCCTTTGGGAAAGTAGACTCTTTCTCTTTGTAAATCCATTGGAGTTATATCCCTGGTTTTACTCTGAAACACTTGTAAGAAGCTACAATGATACCTGAATTCTATCTTCTCTGAATTCATTAGATGAAGGATTTTACTAGGCAACGGAAGAATATGACCAAGAAGAAATTATCTGATAAGCCAATGTAAAATTTGGTGATTACAGTTAATAACACTGTAATATATCATTGAATTTTGCTAAAAGAGTAGAAGTGAAATGTTCTCATAAAAAAAGATAAATATGTGAGGTTATGAGTATGTTAATTAACTACATGGTGGGATCTTTTCACATTGTATACATATATTAAATGACCACAATGCATACTTTAAATATCTTGCAATTTTATTTGTCAGTTATACATCACTAACACTGAAAAAAAGAGAGAGATTTCCTTCAGGAAAGAGGGGCATTTTAAGCAATGTTATATAATGCCTTCAAACATTCTTGATTAATACCTCCTTAAAATACCAAGGAGGTAATTCTATGGGGACACATAAGTGCAATAATTATGCACTCAATGAGATGTTTCTACTAATAAATCCTGAAATTTCCTAGAGGGACGACATTATGAAATCCTAGATCTTTGCATTAGGGTACATAGTCTGTTGTCTAATATACAGTTAGCTAATAATAATGATGAACACACACACACACTATACTCACACAAATACAAACCCATATAAAAAGAGAAGTAAATAATACATTACTCCTAAGCTAATAACTTATTGACTGTTCAGAGCCAAGGGACAGGTCGATGTAAGAAACAGAGAGGAATTCTTTTGGTTCTTTCCACAAATAAATCATGGTATGAGGAAAGACACCCTGTAAAACATATATTAAGAAAAAAAAATCATTTACCAGACAACTTGGCCATAAATTTACTTGCCACTTTAATGGAACTAAATAGCCTGCTAAACTAACCCAAAGAAGGTGAATAAAATGAAAGACAGTCTTCTCTTTGGGACAAAAGCTATCTAATGCATTTTTATTATCTAGGATAATAATGTAGATGAAGAATAGCCAGATATCAAAACTATGCCTTCTAACGTTCCCAGCATAGACAGTAATGATGTATCATTCTCTCTCCAACATCATGCCCAGAATACTTTATTTTCCTGGCTTCTTGTTTGAATTGATTATTTGATCTACATGGTACTTCCCTCAGAGGTCACTGCCCAGAATCCAGAATTGTGTTTAAATAACCATGGCAAACTGTAATCATGAAACTAAGAAATGCTCCTGTGTTTCAATGTTACCTTTTATGAAGGTAGTCTAAGGCTCTTAGGCTTCTCTTGGTTGTGACAGTATCGCTGACTTTCCTTATTTTTCTTACTTATATCAGTAATGATTCATGGATATTTATTTTATATTATGCCAATAATTAAATAATACTTTATTAATTTTTTTCACAAATTGTTGAAGCTCTATAGCCAATAGATTCCTATGAATAACAATAATAATAAAAATAATAAAAACAAACCCTAGGTCACTGGTAGTTCATTTCTTTTTTTATTTTTAAAAAATTTTTTTAACATTTATTTATTTTTGAGACAGAGAGAGACAGAACATGAATGGGGGAGGGTCAGAGAGAGGGAGGGAGACACAGAATCAGAGGCAGGCTCCAGGCTGTGAGCCATCAGCCCAGAGCCCGACGCAGGGCTCGAACGCACAGACCCCAAGATCATGACCTGAGCTGAAGTCGGATGCTTAACCAACTGAGCCACCCAGATGGTGGCTACCCAGGTAGATCATTTCTTTAAAACACAGTTACCTTTGTTGGTTACTCTCAGTTCTAGGCATGAAAGCTAGTTTTAAAGAATGCAGTTCCTATAAATCTTCAAAGTCTAAATTAAGCAGTTCTTTCATCCTTTCTCTCAGTCATATCTTTTTCATCCCCTTTACCTTTCAACCTAAAGATGGAAATTACTGATCTTTAAAATTAGTCATCTCATTCCTAAACCCTGTCATCAGAATAATTTCAAAAGCATCAGGTGACAATTATAATGACCATTACCAATAGAAACTGTGATGACTGATATTATCATTTATTAGGCAACCTCAAAGGTCCAGAATGCTGAGGGTTCTTTTATTTATTTATTTATTTATTTATTTATTTATTTGGTATTAGTTGTAGTCCTCTCAATAATTGTCATTAAAGATAGACTAGGTTGTGTAATGCAATAAAATTACCGAAGTATGAGAGGCTTAATGAAACAAAAGCTTATTGGGGCTCCTGGGTGGCTCAGTCGGTTAAGCGTCCAACTCTCTATTTCGGCTCAGGTCATGATCTCACGGTTCGTGAGTTTGAGCCCTGCATCAGGCTCTGTGCTACAGCACGGAGCCTGCTTGGGATCCTCTGTCTCTCTCTTTCTGCCTCTCTCTCTCAAAAATAAATAAATGTTAAAAAAATTTTTTAAAGAAACAAAAGATATTTTTTTTTTGCGTGTTCTATGTGTCTATTGACTGCTTGGGTTGACCTCTGTGTTGTCCTCTCTGGGACAAAGCTCCTCTCTGGAATAGTTACTCTGCACAACACTGTCATTATTACAGAGGGAAAGACAACTTCTGTGGATGTTTCCAACAATTAAATTCTACAGCCTAAGGGGAGAGATAATACTTGGCTTATAATTTTTGGCCAGCACTAGTCACCTGCCCAACCCCCCCCCCCCCAACCAGCCATATGAGGAAGTAAGATGATAGGAGAAAATGGATGTTCAGAAAAGTTTTGCTCAAGATCAAACATATAACAAATGCCAGGACCAAAGTAAACTCAGATCTTTCTCACTCCAAAGCAGGTTTATTCACATTCAACCATGCTAATTCATACAGTTCTAGTAACATGAGGTCATGGTGCCAGAATCTAAATCAGATTTACCTAGAATATAAAATAATCTACTCATCAATTAAATATTTTAAACCCGATACGTGGATAAATAATTCTTCAAAATTGTGTTCACCTTACTCTGCATTGGTAACAGTTTATAAATACGCACAAATATTTAATGGTTATGAGCCACCCCCTTAAGATTAATGAACATGAAACTCCTTATTTTAATCATCCCATTTAACTTCCCTAAAGGAAAAAGCAAGTATCAGTAGAATATATGTATTCCTTTCATTAGTTCCCAGACCTACTCTAGCTTTCTATAAATATAATGAAATACCATATGATTATAATATTACTTTAAATATATATTAAAATCCAGTAAAATTATTTATACATGGAGATAATGATAATGATAGATGATAGAGCAATAGACAGATAATGTTTTAATTGAATAACACTACATTTTATTTTATTTTTGTAAGTTTATTTATTTATTTTAAAAGAACAGGGAGGGGCAGAGAGAGTGGGAGAGAGAGTATCCCAAGCAGCTCCACACTCTCAGTGAGGGGCCTGATGTGGGGCTCCATCCCACAAACCATGACATCATGACCTGAGCCAAAACCAAGAGTCAGATGCTTTAACTGACTGAGACACCCAGGAACCCCTCATTGAATAACCCTACATTTTAAAATGGATAGATTGTGCTTATTTTCAGAACTCTAGGTCAGGTTATAACCCCAGTTTCTGCACTTAGCCTAAATGGAGAATTTAAGGGATTAAATCTCTGAAGGTAAATGAACCAGGATATCTATTCTAACAAAAGCTACCATTATATTCCTTGGGGCTCAAACATGTTATATACTTGGAACAAGATATTCAGATAGACAAATGGATGATACATCTAAAATGCTGGAATTAATCCTTAGATGAATATTGGTACCATTATTTTGGTGGCTTTTTAGAGTAGACTCAGTATCCTGATGTGCCAATACTATCTATGTGTGTATATTTCTCAGAAATAAAAATCGGTAATGCTTGGGGCAACAAGTTAGAGAATCTTACTTCCAGCTACTTAAAAAAAAATCAGGCTTGACTTTCTCAAAGGACCATGAGTCCAGAAAAGAGATGTTCCTGGATTTGGCAAGGCTTCTCTCTAGGAGCTGGTGGTCTTTCCTTGATGCTTGTAACAAGGATGCCATGGCTCCAATCATCCACTGTTAATATCAAGGATCATGAGATAATGACATGACCAATTATTTCTCTCTTTTAAACTTTTTTTCAGGAAAGTAAAGCCTTCTCAAAGCCACCCCCAATTTCCTAAGGGAAAA